>NW_006800470.1:150118-158103 GCF_000485575.1 Poecilia formosa | reverse complement strand
GACCGACCCGACTGACCCGACTGACCCGACCGACCCGACTAACATGACCGACCCGACTGACCTGACCGACCCGACCTGACCTGACTGACCTGCTGCTACTCACCATGTCGCTGTAGATCTCATCCGCCAGAATGGGAACACAGAGCTTGGAGGCAACTGGAAGACAGAGGCATCGAGGTGAGACACTGATGGAACCGTTAAACCTGTCAGAGAGGCTCAGCTCACCTGTCAGGATGTTCTGCAGGTGCTCCTGGCTGAACACGGAGCCGCAAGGGTTGGACGGGTTGGTGACGATCAGACAGGAAGTCCTCTCGTCCACCAGGCTCTCCAGGTGTTGCAGGTCGATCTCCCACGACTTCTCAGGCTGAAAATGCAGACGGGGTCTCTGGGTCAGGATTCAGTTTTAAGGCACGATTTGTTTCTCCTGCTTCAAGTTCAGAAAACCGATATGCACATTCCATAAAATTACAATAAAACCAATAGACTACTGCAGTCCCATATACAGTAAGATGCTGTTAAAATTAATCCATAAAATAACTGTATTCTTGCGTAACAGCAAGTTACTGTTGATATACTATAATTCAGTTTAATGTAATGTACAGTTCAAACAAATGACAGAAAGTAAACTGTGAAACTGACAGTTCAGGTTAGAGATGCACTTCCTCCCCTCAACCCGAAACCATCTGGTCTGAGGGGAACTGGTCACAGGAAGCAGCTTTTCTCACCAAAAGATCGTAGAGTTTGACCTCGACGCCCATGGAGACGGCCAGCGTCTTATACAAGGAGAAGCCGGGCCGAGGGACCAGGATGTTGTCTCCTGGGTTACAGAGGACGCTGATGGACAGCTCAATGGCCTGACTGCAGCCGCTGGTCAGGATGATGTCCTGCAATGGAGACAAGCTAAGCTAACGGGCAACGGAGACAAGCTAAGCTAACGGGCAAGAGAGAGTACCTCTGCCTCCAGTGGAGCTTCAGGTCGGCTGTAGAAGTTTGCCACGGCCTGCCGGCTCCTCAGGTAGCCTGCAGAGATGCAGAGATGAGGGATGCAGCTTTGCAGAGATGCAGCGCTGCGGCGTCGGGACCTTCAGGTCTCCAAAGACTCACCCACAGATGGAGCGTAGCCGTTGAATCTCTGAGAGTCGATGGCATCCTTCATGGCCTGGAGGACGGCGGCGTCCGTCGGCAGGTTCCCAAACACGGTGGGGTCACCTGCCAGACAACTGACATTAACTTCCAACAACATCCAACATTAAACATTCAGACATCAAACGATGAGAAACCCGTTATTAATGGCAAACACAAAGTGTTTACTGGAGACATGTTTCACATTTTAATGAATTTAACTTCTGCTTCTTCAAAGGAAAGTCTAATTTATCATTTTTAAAGTCTGAATTATTAGTCAGAGAAGACTCTTAGATCTGAGTCTTAATTATGAAAATCAGGACTTTGGGGCTTAAATGTTAATTTTAATGTCATAGGGAAAGTCTTCTTTTATAAATATGACTAATTTAAAATGGAAAGTACAAGCTCATGTTTATTATGTAACGTATCCGTAGCAACCATTCTACAGCACACGAGACCCACCAATGGACAGAGAGATCATGGGCTTGGCCGGGTTGGGGATCAGCTTCATCCCGTCCACAATGGCCCGGATCGGGTTCAACGTGTTGCGGGACATTTCTGACGGCTTCACCTCCCAGCGCTGCCTGCGGCTGTGCGGCTTTGCCGGAAACAGGCCGCCGACCTTCCCGCTCAAGGTCAGGGGCTTGCTCTTCATCTGAACCACGTAGGCCTTGGTGTCCATCCTGCAGGACAAGAAGCAGCAGCCAGACCAGCTGGCGTGTTAACAACCTGGAGATCATCTGATCAACTGGAACAAAAACAATCCAGAAGCAGAAAAATAATCCACTAAATACTTTCATTTATCATTTTTAATTTTAAGTCAAAGAATAAAAAATAGGTCAAATTTCTCATATTAGATTTTTCTTCAACTCTAAAAATCACTGAATGACTTTAATATTTAACACATAAAAGTAGGTGGTCTAATGTTATTTATTATGTGTGATAAACGTAAACAAGCAGCAATAAAACATTTATGAAGTAAAACTGATGCATTTCATTTACAGTGATCCCTCGTTTTTCCTAGGTGTTGCGTTCCGAAAATAACCCGCGATCAGTGAAATCTGCGAAGTAGTTACCTTTAGTTTTTACAGTTATGACACAGCATAAATAAATACTCTACATTGAAACCAAAGAACAAAACCTGATTCCAGGTCAGCGGATGTGCGTGTTCATCAATCGGGCCTTAATGTGATCCGGAGTGTCAGTAAAGCGTCTCCTCCAAGCTGAACCAGAGATTCACAGCTGGATCTGCGGCAGAGCGACGGATCTGAGCCTCCGGTCGGGTTCTGCTGCCTCTGGCCAGTTTTTTTCCAGCAGGCATTCAAAGTTTTCAGCTCATCTCCTGAATGGCCAATCTGTATTACTTCTATTTAAATACCGTAACATTATTGGCACACAGGTAGAGAAGGAGCTCGGAGACTGTTTAGCCAATCAGGACGCAGAACACAATGCACTGTGAAAAAAACGGCACAAAAAAATCCGCGAAGCAGCGAGACGGCGAAAGGTGAATCGCGTTACAGCGAGGGATCACTGTGTTAATTAATCTCAATTAACTAAATAATAAATAAAACCTTAATTTCCGAGTAATCTATCACATCATTAATGATCAAACCTTCTTTCACATTTCTATTTATTTCTTGTTTTAGTACATTCTTAGATCTGAATAACTTATAATTTTAAGAGACTAAACTAGTCCAACCAGTAATTCCTCCAGTCTTGTTAGGCAGGATGGGAACACAAATACAGTTTTTAGTTTGAATTCATTTGAATTTCTTTCAAAAATTTTGTTAATTTAAACATCTGCCATCATTTTATTTTGCTTATTTAAGCCAAATGTTGTAATGTTTTAAAATCACAGCGAACTTTAAAAGGCTTCATATCTTCCTGCCTGGAGGTCTGGCAGGAAGCAAATCTGGTTTTTACCGAGTTTCCTCTGATCAAACCATGGCTTTGCTAAACATCGTTAAACTTTGTTAGACTTTGCTGAACTGTCTTTATCGCTGCAGAATGATTTATGAAATATTTGAACTGTTGGTGTCGATCGCTGAGTGTTAAGCACTGAGTCGACCGAGACTCTGAAATAAGACTGACCTCTGACCTCTGACCTGGGCCTCTTCAGGTTAAGATTTGAAACAGAAATGTTCAACATGGTTGAATGCTCAGGGTGCAGCATTTTTTTATTCTTATTGCACGTTGGTCAACTGACTGCTTGTTGTAAAGGATTATAAAAATGATCATCATTATTAGGATTTTTATTTTGCTGATTTAACTGAGGGCCTCTTCTGTGACATGTTGCTCTAGATGTTTCTACTAAAGTATCATCAGCAGATAATTTCTTTAAATCCTGAAACATTCGGGTTGCCGTGGTAACGGGCCATCCTGGAGCCACTGTTCAAGTAATTAGTAATTACTAGAGTAACTGGCATCCAGTCCAGCAGCAGCTCATCAAAACTTTCTGCTGCAACATTTACTAGCAAATAAACAAATGATGACATTTGAGTCAGTAAATTACATTTTCATTAAATAAAATTAATTTACATGGAAGCTCATAAATTAGCTCCTCGTCCATCATTAACTGCAGCAGATCCTCATTCATTCACCGTCACCACTTCACTACAATAATGTAACAAAATCATTTTACCTGCTGAACGCTGCTGGAGAACCGCTCAGGATTTTATCCAACAGGACCACTGGAACCAGAACCACTAGAACCAGAACCACTAGAACCAGAACCACTAACGTCCAGCTGCTGGGGAACCGCTCAGGATTTCATCCAGCAGATCAAAGCTGCTTTTATAGATGCTGAGCAGCAAAACCTCCACAGACGCAGAGCTCCCATTGGCCGAGGCCGGGGGCCGAGCGGGAACGCCCCCCGTTCCCCTCCATCAGTAACCAGAACCAGACCGGCTGCAGCAATTACTGGGAGGGCATAGTGGTGGGTATACTGGTGCTGGGGGGGCGGCTGCGTTCGTCACGCGGAGGCAAACAGAGATCAGCATCAGAGCAACAAGCTGCAATCGATTGAAGTCTATCAGAATCAGCTTCAGAACCTGCAAGTTCTGATCCGGTCCAAACAGAACTTTCCACCCCTAGTGGGGGAAAGTAACAACCTGAATACTGCATCTATACAGTGAAGCAAGGTGGTGGCAGTGCCATGCTGTGGGAAGACGGATCAGAAGCTAATGGGGCTAACTAGCCTCTCCGGCCCGTCGGGGGTTAATCTCGACCCGCTGCCCGACCCGGTTCTGTTCCGATGAAATGACGCAACAGTTTGCTCTCTGCGGGCCGTCGACCTCACGGCGCAAACAGAACCTCGGGTCAACCCACAGCAGCCGGGTCGATACCTGGCCCGTTCTCCGGTTCCCCGCAGGAACCAACCGGACTCTGACCTCTGTTTCAGGGGAACAAATATGATACGACACAAACACACTGACACCACAGAACACTGCTAATCAGGCTGGACTGGAACCAGGACCAGGACCACAAGAACCACAGTAAATCATCCCTGACCCAACAGCAGCTTCTGGAGGTGCCATCACCATAGCAACGATGAAGCCACCGTTCGTCTGGTTGGCAGAACAGGAAGTGAATACTTTCCCAACCCAGGTTCTGGTTCTGACACCAGAGACGATGTCTGCTTCTTCTTCTAACCTAACCCGATTGAACCCTTCTGGCTGAGGCGGGTTCTACCGGGTTCTGGACCATCACCAAGCAGAGGAAGTTCAGTGTTTACAATCTTAAAAGTGCGGCATGTGTTTTTCTTTCCAGTAAACCCAATTGGGTGCTGGAACTGGGTCAAATGGGACTCTGATACCGGATCCAGATCAGAACCGGTACTGATTGGACCCACTGCTGTGAGGTCAGAACATCAAAGTAGGTTCATTACTGCATTCAGAGTCTAGAACCAGGACCGGCCCGGTTCCGTTTGGACTCTACTTCCCGTCCTCAGAGGGAACCGGACCCTCCGGACCTCTGACAGGAATCTCTTCCTGTTGACGTGAGGCCGGTAGTCCGGGTCTCTGCTGGCCCGGCGGGCTGGACCGGGCCGGCGGGACTGACCGGGCCGGCGGGACTGACCGGGCCGGTCCTCCGGGTCGCTGATATCGAAAGAGCAGCACTGCTTGGCGCTCAGTCGGGTCAGAACCACACACGGCTGCAAGCGGCCCAGAAGGGCTGAGGTTCTGGAGCCGGCAGGAGAACCCGGCTGGGATCTGGACTGAACGGTTCTGCTGGTTTGGGTTTCACAATGGATTCTGGTGGAGTTCTGATGGACACCTGGCTGAGCTGGGTCAGCCAGAACTGGTGAGGCCCGGTTCTGTAGGTCAGACGAGGGGGCAGTCCTTCCTCCCAGAATCGGGCCAGAACCTGCAGGCTCCAGGACGTTTTGGTCCACTGATGTCTGGTGGGCCCAAGAACCCGGACCAGAACCACAGGAAGCTGCTTCGACCAGAATCACGGAGACAGTTTGAGACGGATTGGATCCGAGTCGCCTCGAGACGTCCTCCAGCCGGACCACTGGAACCAGCAGGACGGGTCCAGCAGAACCGTCTGAGGGTCTGGGTAGAGGAGAGACCAGGTCCGCCGGCGTCTGATCCTGAGATGAGGACAGAACCGGGGTCGGGTCGGACGGAACCGGGGTCGGGTCGTCCTCAGCACAGCCTCTCAGGAAGTTGTCCATCCAGCACTGGTGCTTGGAGCAGAACCGAGGGGACAGGGGAACATCCTCCTCTTCCACTGCCCCTGGTTCTGTTCTGTCCACTGAACTGTTGGGTTCCCCAACATCTGGACTGGAACCAGAACCGACCTGCAGGACCCAATCAGCCCCAGGCCGTCCCTGTTGGGACATCTCTGAGGGACGAGCGTCTGGAGGACAGAAACAGAGACATCTGGACTGGCTGGAAGGATCGTGGTGTGAATACTTTATTGTGTTTCTGTATGGATGGTGAGGTGTGAATACTCCTCAGAGTAAGAGTAGACCACGCATTGGCAGGACAGGCGGCGGCCATCTTGGAGAGGGCGTCTGTCCCACTCGGCTAAGCTAACAGCAGGAGATCGGAGGATAGCTTTTCAGAAAGTGACATGAACATATTATCGTTATATATTGTGAATAGAATATTATACTGTATTTATGTCCAAATGTCAGCTAATATCACTCTTGGTGTAATTCCAGGATTCAGTCCCAGCTTCAAAGGCTAACAGAGATTTTATAAATTTTGAAAAGTTTTAATTATTTTCCAACAAATACTTAGGTTATCTGACACCTGCCAGATTGCACTGACTGAATCAGCGATCGCCCTCTCCAAGATGGCCGCCACACAGCAAATAGCTGAAGTTGCTCACCACACTGCAGCAGCTTCCTCCCAGCTAATGAAGGTGCGCTCTTCTCATCCTCATCCTCAGGATGTTGACTCTTCATCATCTGAGTCAGAGTAATGACACTCGGTTTGGGCCGGTTCGGGTTGGTTCTGCCACTCCAGGTGTCTGCAGGTAGCGCCCTTCGCAGCTCCTGCAGGTAAGCTAGTAGCCGCTGCTCCACCTTTTGGGCGTAGCGCTCACCGTAGCACTCCTCCATGTCACCCTGGAGACAACAACAATCGTTCTCATTGGTTCATGTAATCAACGGCTTTCTGGCTCAGTCATACAATGGACTAACACCAGCCAGTGACTCTGTAGAAATAACAACAATAATAATCATCATCATCATCATCTTTGTCATTATAGAAACCATAGAGTCTCTGCTGGGCCTTCTTTGTCAGTTCTGCAGTGTTTACATCTCAGGCCAGGTTATCCATGATATGAACTCCCAGGAAACTGAAGTTTGACACCTTCTCCACCTGCTCTCCGCAGATTTTTATTTTTAATAATAGACCCCTCAGTGGCTGCTCGGGTGCAGGAAATATGGCAGCTATCTTGGAGCGGTCGTCCCTCCTACTTGGCTAAAACCAAAACAGTAGAAGAAGCAAGAAGGACCTCGCTGCAGTAAACAGAAAGGGGTGGGGACAGACCACTGGCAGTCTCATACCTTTGTGATATTCTCATTTAATGTAATTATATTAGTTGTGCTACCACCCCCACGCCACTAGAGGCAGCAGTAGACCTGAAAAGATGCAACTAAGGACAGATTTAGAAGTGCACAGAAAACTACAGAATGTTAAAAAACTGAGCTGCGCTGAAGTAAATAAAATAGAGAAGTTAAAATACATTCTGAGAGTGAAACTCCTTCCTCAAGATGAAAATATATCACAGATTTCAAAAGAAAATAAAAACGGGAGAAACAGATAACATAGGAAGTATCTCCCCCTTCGCTTCCGGAGTGCAATAGTCCCATTTCCAAATAAGGCAGGAGACCATAGACATAATATAAGCATAGACGCCTCATGGACCGCTCCGGCGCAGGAAATACGGCGGCCATCTTGGAGCGGTATAGCCTCCTACTTTGCTCAATCAAAACAGCAGAAGATGCCTCAGCACTGATCGATGGATTATTGATGTGAGGGCTCAACAGACAACATTTCACAAGTAAGATGGACATATTATTGTGTATATATTGTGATTAGAATATTAGTTTACTGTATTTATGTCCACCAGCGAGATACCAGCTAATATTAGCTACAGTGCTTGGTGTAATACCCAGCCAGCATGCATAGTTGGGCCCCACTTGGGTTTGATGTGGGCTACATGGGTTATGAGTGGGCATGGGTTTTATCTGGGCTAACTGTATGGGACCGATATGGTAACCTAAAATGGGGCCCACTTGGGCTGGCCCATTAGGGCTAAACATATGGGCCCCATTCAGCATTAATGCGGGCTAACTGTGAATGGGGCAGAAGTGGGCAACACTATGTGGGGCCCATGTAGTTTCA
>NW_006800470.1:130337-134086 GCF_000485575.1 Poecilia formosa | reverse complement strand
ATAAATTATCAACGGCTGTGTGCTTTGTAATATGCTCATCATACATCGATATCAGAATATTCCATTCCTATTCTATTGTTATAGCCACTAAGCATATTTAACATTTAACTATGATGAACTATGTATTAAAAACATACTTAAAAAATACAATTGTTTATAAATGTTGCTTTGATAGATGTTTGAATATGGTTTACAGTAACAAAAAGTGTGTTATGATCGATTAAATCCGCTGATACATCATTGTGCCTGCTAAACACATAACGCTGAGTGGAGTGGAGTACCGCTCCAAGATGGCCGCCCTAAATCTCGTCAGTGACAATAGGCGAGAGCGGTCCATGAGTGTCTATCCTTATATTATGTCTATGCAACCTGACTTGAGACAGTTTCAAAAGCAGGAAGTGGGCTACAGTGCAGGACTTTCTGGTCATAGATTACTCTCTGCTGTGCAGATTTACGAAGATGTTGTGGTTGTCATGGCAACGCGTCTGTGTGCCGATACAGAAAGCAAGGAAAAGTAGAATATAAATGGTTTAAAGTTATTTTACTGTTTAAATCCCCATTGCTGTGGCGCTCTGCAGCTGCTGTAATTTTTAAACCTTTAATAAATGACAAAAATGTCATGCCTCGGTTGTTTGAACATTTAATCATCAAATAGGATGACATATTTCATATGTCCCATATATAAAGTGTACGAGTCATGGTTTGTTACATTTGGAGAAATTAATAAAATTAACAGCAGCAATTGTGTAATTAATCACCAATATAAAAGAGCAATTTGCTTAGTTCTCTCTTGCATCTTGATGGAAACCAAACTGTTTATAGATTTATATCAAGGGAGAATATTTACAAGCAGCTTTAATCTAAGCCATGTTTATAGAAACCGGGTAAGAAGCTCTATGCCGCCCCCTGCTGGACATAACCAGCAGCAGAGATGGAGGCTCAATCCAATCAACAGGTCCAATCGGGTCCAATTGGGTCCTACTGACCTTCATGTAGTCCTGCAACCTCTCCTTGGTGAAGGCCAGGTTCTGGACCAGGCGCCTGAAGTCGGCCTGGTTCTTCCTCATCAGGAACATTTCTCTCTGGCTCTGTGGAAGCAAAAGGATCGGCTCCTGGATTCGCACCAACAACCTCTGACTGAGATCAAAAGCAGCTCTGACAGTCAGCACTCCGGTTCCAGTTCAATCCAACAGAACTGGTACCGCTGGTTCTAGTGGGTTAGATACTTACACACTGATCTTCATACTGAGGCAGCTTGTTGGGAAAGAACCGGATGATACTGGACACAATGTGGACCGTCCCTCTGCCTTCCTTCAGCATCTGCATGATGACCTGCAACAGAACCAGAACCTTCAGAACCAGTGGTGGCGCCAGGGGTGCTATAACTCTCCCAGGAAAAGACATAGCACCTCCAGAAAATATTAGATAAATTTTTTTCCATCTGATTTAACATTACTTATATGTAGTTGTTGTGGCATTTTCATCAAAAGTCACAAAACAAAAATAAATTATATACCGAGTTAAAAAAAAAAAAAAAAACATCCCATAAGAGGATTTGAACTTTGTCTATGTTATTATCACTTCCAGGAAATGATGCCGGCTCCGCCCCCATGCAGACGTGGAGCATTTCTCCCCCAATCATTCCAGGGTATTTGTTAGCAACTGACCAATCGGTGGTCACAATTTGTGAGAAAATATGTCCCTTATCTAGATGAACTGACTGGATGATATTGATGGTGTTTATCATAGTAAACTACAGCATGTTAGTCAGCATGAAGGTAACCGGTACTAAGCACATTTTTTTATCATAATAGTGATAGTCAAATCAAGCCATGTAGCGGTTAATTAGGCAATTAAATTAACACAAGTTAAGTTAAAAAAATAAATAAAAAACAAATATGACAATATGACCCTTTGCACCTGACGTCACTGTCTCCACCTCGATGGATGTCCAAACCTGTTCTCTCCTGTATAAAGCCTGTGGTAGCCTAATATCGCTTTTTTTTAGTTGATTTCGCAGTAAAATGGTCACAAAGTGCTGCAGGTCGGCTGCACAAACAGACAAGGGTCAAAACCAAGCTTGTCATTTTATTTGAATGAGGAAAGATGCAGCAGTCAGTCATGATGACTGGGAGCTCTTGGTGTAACCGCGGATTTACAGCTAACACTTTATACACGGCAAGAAGATTAACGTTCATATACTTTATAAGTAAATATGGTTAGAAAGATATCAAGTATCGCATTATGGAGAAGGTAGCGTCTAACAGTAACCATGGAAACAATGCCACGCAGTCAGGTAGCCTAGCATGTTTGGAAAAAACATGATGTCTCGTCTTCTGTACGTTTTTAAGGCTGCTCCGGTTTCAGGGGAAACGCTGTTTATGACATAGTGACATAAATCATGTGGTGTGAATTCAGGCAAAGTCTGTAATTTGATCAACACGTCAGGAGGGAGGAGGTACGGCCGGTTTTTAAGCTAGCTGTAAATGGCGCCGTCTATGAGCCCAACCAGGTGTTACGTTCACAGACAAATTAGCTCGATTCCAGCAAGTAGAAACCAAGAATAAAATGACAAAAACAACTTGGAAAAACAAGTTTAGCCGCTCAGTTCAATATTCCAGATTCTCATTTCCGATGTACATCATGGCGCTTCAAATGATTAAGTGACGTAGATAGGGTTAGGATCAATACTTGGGTATCCCCTTTGTCATAAATGCTGCTTTAAACACGAAGCTGAAGTTGGTTTCCAATTCCAGCTTCCAATAGCTAAAGGGCGATTCCACTTAATTTTTCACTACTTTCTGCATCTTTAATCAACTCTAGTTTAAAAACTACTACATCTAGAGACTTGAAACCTGGACTAGATTATTCTGCTCTAATAGCAGAATATTTATAACCATGTTAGTGATTTGTGAAACCTTTTCCTGATTTGTGAGAACTCAATAAAGTTCAATAATCACTATTTTTGGCACCTCTTTCATTACTAGAACTGCTCTAATTAAAAAAACTACAACTCCTAGACTCTTCAAACCTGGACCAGATTATTCTCCCCTTCAAGCAGAATATTTAAAACCATGTTTGTGATTTGTGAAACCTTTTTCTGATTTGTGAAAACTCAATGAAGTTCAATTTTCACCATTTTTTGGCATCTGGATCGCCATAGATCTACTCTAATTAAAAAACTACAACTCATAGACACTTCAAACCTGGATTAGATTATTCTTCTCTAATAGCAGAATATTTTAATCCATGTTTGGAATTTGTGAAACCTTTATGTGATTTGTGAAACTTCACTAAAGATCAGATTACTATTCATATCCATGCAGTTTTTTTCAAATTCAATTCTAATTCAAAACCACTTTATTAATCCCAATGGGAAATAAAATGTTGGTGTAACTCATTAATTATTCAGAGTTATTGTAGACGGTGATGGCTGTTGGAAGGAAAGAGCTTTTGCAGGGGTCTGTTAAGGGAAGTTTCACAAATCAGAAAAAGGTTTCATAAATCACAAACATGGTTCTAAATATTCTGCTATTATAGCAGAATAATCTATTCCAGGTTTGAAGAGTTGTAGTTTTTTAATTAGAGCAGTTGTAGTAATGAAAGAGGTGCCAAAAATGGTGAAAATCGAAATTTATTGAGTTTTCACAAATCAGATAAAAGTTTCACAAATCCCAAACATTAGAGATGTGCCGATCAGGTTTTTTCCTGCCGATACCGATACCGATCACATAATTTTTTTTTTTTTT
>NW_006800470.1:117368-129603 GCF_000485575.1 Poecilia formosa | reverse complement strand
TGTAGTTTTTTAATTAGAGTATATCTATGGCGATCCAGATGTCAAAAAATGGTGAAAATTGAACTTCATTGAGTTTTCACAAATCAGGAAAATGTTTCACAAATCACTAACTTGGTTTTAAATATTCAGCTTGAAGAAGAGAATAATCCAGTCCAAGTTTCAAGTGTCTAGGTGTTGTAGTAGTTTTTAAACTAGAGTTGATTAAAGATGCGGAAAGTAGTGAAAAATTAAGTGGAATCGCCCTTTAGCTATTGGAAGCTGGAAACGATGTAATATCTGGAAGTAATCTGGCTAATGGCTCAAGGCTTCATCCTGACGTCTAAGCGTCAAATAAATGCAAATCAGTCTGATTAAAATAACAATACTAATGTGTGTGTTTAACTATAGGGGAAAAAAGATCCTCATAGCATCCTCAGTAAAATGCTTAGCTCCCCCTTAGCACCTGCAGAAAAACATTTCTGGAGCCGCCACTAGTCAGAACCATCCCTCCTGTCGTCCTACCATGGTCTTCAGGCCGAACTGGATCTTCATGTGTTTGATGGCGGGAACCAGTCCGGGCAGCAGGCGGTGCGTCGCGTCCAGGAACGCCATAACCGCCTCAAAGTTCTGAACGTCCCGGTTCATCACGATGGAGAGGGCCCGGGCAGAGAGGACCCGCAGCCGCCTCGGATCCTCCAGGTTCAGGGGCCGAAGGTCCGGCTCGGCCCGGCCGGAGACCACTGCGGAGACACGAGATGTTCTGATCAGGTTCTGCTGCAGTTCGGTCAACAGGAACCAAGTCCAATGGTGGCCAGCAGTGAACTTTGGATCAGATTGTTTCACCTTCTCCAGTCAAACATCTCGAACCTTCCAAAGTTCTTTTTTTTTTTTTCCAGCTAATTTTGAATTAAACGCATCAGGATTTTCTAGCAGGTGTTTCTCCAGAAGTTATTCAGCTTCCTCCTTTAACAGATCGGTTCCGTCAGCTGGACCTACCTTGGTGAACCGCCATGATTCTGTAGATCAGCAGAAGAACCCTGGGTGGACCCGGCCCGGATCAGCTGCTCTCTGCTGGCAGCCCGACAGGTCCTCCAGCAGTCCGGCCTCCTCCACCTCCCGCGGGACATGCAGAGACATGTTCAGCATACTTCATAATCTGCTTGAATCTGGGTTTAAAAAACGAACTACTTCCGCTTCCAAGTCACCGCTTACCTTCAAAATAAAATCTCCTGAAGCCCAGAGAATTTATAATCAGTATAAATATCTAGGGAGAAAAATAATTTCAGTTAATTATATGATTAGTTGACACCAACATTTCCTTTGAGAACCATGACCGGCAGGAACAGAACAGGAGCCACAGTTTGTGAAACTTGGTTCAATATAGGCTTTTATTCTGAAGTGAATCGTACTGCTCATGCGTGGTAGACCAGGAAGTGATCATAGAGAGCGCCTCTCCTCTGTCCTGGCTTCTCCTTCCAGATCTGAGATATTTGTAGCTCGGGTAGCTTCAGCATCAGCGGACCTGCAGGTAACAGGAAGTCTATTAACCACTGACACGGAAATACGTCATTTATTTCAGACGAAAGCCGCGGCAGCGGTAATATTCAATAATACTTTGTGGAGTTGCTGGATAGGAGAGCATGTTTTAATGTACCAGACAGACCGGGCGGGCGGGGTTTAATGGTGTGCTTAGCTAAACTGGTGGTTTCTTATTAAATCAGAAATACATGTATCAGACATAACATTATGACCACTGACAGGTACAGTGACTGACGACCCTTCATCGTGGCTGCTGTAAATGAGCGGGCACGATTGGACTTAAGATAGGGGTAATCCCTGTCCTCTGATGTTCTGGCGTCCTGCGACTCTCAGCTGTCTCCCTTTTCCAACACAGCTGCATCACCTCCTCAGTGCAGTCAGGTTCTCCAGAGTCCTGCTAAACACCTCGTTATGTGACTCAGGTGTGTTGAACCAGAGACGCATCTAAAGGCTGCAGGCGTGGAGCTGCCCAGCCCTGGCTTAACATTCAGGCAGGTGGTCATAATGTTATGTCCGATCTGTGTAAACAGTGAGGTGGCCTTCAGAAGGTTCTGGTTCTGCTGAACATTTCCCATTTCTTCTTCTTCTGTGACTTTAACATCCATTTGTCCTGATCCATCCTGACCTCCAGCGTTGCCATGACCTCCAGCGCCACTCTGCTCACCTGGTCCAGATTCGGGTTCTGTGCGTCCAGAACCACCTCCTCCTCATGCAGAGTCCTGGTCCGACCCGCCTGCAGCCGCTCTTGGTCCAGCGGAGTTAAGGTGCGCTCCTACCTGCAGTACGTGAAGCGGAAGCTCCGCCCCCCTCCCACCCCCCCCTATAGCCACGTATGCCAGGTGGGCGACCCGGTCCTGCGCTGCCGGGCCGCCGCCGTTGACCCGGCGGCCATAGCGGGCCCAGAGATCCAGCGGGTTCTGGTAACCATGGTGACGGTGATGAGGAGGCTGCAGTGCGTGGGTCTGAGCGCACCGCAGGTGGGCGTGCCGCTCCGCATCCTGATGCTGGAGTATCCCTGGAACCTGTTTGAGGCGGTTCCGCCCGCGGCCCGGCAGGCCCTTGGCCTCTCCATCCAGCCGCTCCGGATCTTCCTGAACCCTGAGCTCCGGGTTCTGGACGGCAGCACGGTTCTGTCTCAGGAGGCCTGCGAGAGCGTCTCGGGCTTCTCTGCCGCCGTGCCGCGGTTCCGGTCCGTGGAAGTGTCAGGTACGTCTGGAAACCCGTCCAGAACCGGATCAGGATGATCTGCCAGTTCTGAAAACCCAGAAAGGTTCTGCTGGTTCAGGAGGAAATCAACCCATGATTTCTTCTTTAATGTAGCAAAGCATCAGAACCGATCAGGTAAGGAGGCTGGTTCTGATCGTTGAGCTCTACTGATGGGGTAGACTTATGGTATTTCTGTCTGGTGAAATGACCTTTGAACTCTATAAACGACCTGAACTTTAAGGAAAGAAATAATGGAGCATTCAAGGGTTCTGCTTCCTGTTTTCAGGCCTGAATGAGAACGGTCAAGAGGTCACCTGGCAGGCGAGCGGCTGGCCGGCCCGGATCCTGCAGCACGAGATGGACCACCTGGACGGAGTTCTGTTCCTGGACCGCATGGACTCCAGAACCTTCATCAACATAAACTGGCAGGAGCACAATGAGTAGCGCCAGCCGGCCCCGGGCACACGCAGCGCCGCATGGCGCAGAGCTGGACCTGGTTATGGTTCTGGTGAACCAAACCGGACAAATAAAATCTATTTAAGAGTAAATGAGCTGAATCTGATCTTCATCAGACTAAGCACAAAAGATGTTCTGGACTCAACCTGGTTCTGGTCCAGCTGGTACCGGAACGTTTCAGAACCAGAACTGAGAGCAGATACTGAGCAGAGGTCCAGGTTCTGGAATATAAAACCCCCTGATGGGTCCAAGGTTTTGTTGCCTTTCTTTGACAAACTGAACGTTTTTCATCAACAGGAACCAGAGTCATCAGAACCATCAGAACCGACTGTGTGGATCAGAAATAAAGGAATGTTTCTCTGATTTTCTGAGTTTTAATCTGATCTGAAACATTTTAGCAACGGAAATGTGAAACCAAGCAAGTTCTGCAACCTGAGGTTCTGCTGGTTCTTTACCTCTGTGCTGGTAGGGCCCGTCAACATTGGGCCCTGTCAGTCAGGTTCTGCCCGAGGCCCTGCATCGCCTTGGGCCGGCCCTGCCAGCCCAGATCCCATCAGCAGCGGCTTTGATGCGCCTGGTGGTACCGTGACAGTCTGGTTCCGGTTCTTTACATCAGGATGTCTGGTTCTGACCCACAGCGCTGGGACTGACTCATTCTGCTTGTAGTGAACTGGGCATTTAGTCCAGCTCTGGGGCAGAAAGATGAAATTGAAGCCAGAAGTTTCCTCTGGAGCCGAAGCATCTCTGCGTTTGGGGACGATGACCGTTTTCCTGCTATTGGAGGATAATTAGGAAAATAAACAGAAACGATTTTTCTAACTTAAACATCAGACGTACGGTTTTATTCACAAACAAGTGCATGTTGGGGGGGGGGGAAACAAAATTCTTGCCTATAATTTGATAGAGGGTGCAGATCCGTCCCTCCATGTTCCCGGCCTCTGAACATGGAGGCTCTGACAATCGGTTCAGTTAGACCAAGTGCAGCCAGACTCATTAATTTGGCTAAATTATTTTTAGCTAAATACTGTTGAGAAGCACAAGCAGGCCTCCTGAGCACAGATTAAAAAAATACTCAAAAGGCAGAAGGAGCATCAAGGATAAAAGGGGAAGGGGCTCAAAGGGGCTTTATGATTAATATAAAACCAGACAGACGAACATTTTACTGCAGGAACGACAAAACAGGAACCGACAACAGAAACCTGGCAACCTGCAGGTAACAGAGTCATAGCAACGTGTTGCTCTCTCAGGCACTGAGGTTCGGCTCATTGAGCCGGAAGAGCAAGAAGTCCTCAGACGGAGGTGGACAGGTCGGTGGACAGGTGGAAGCTGCGTCCACAGACGCAGGTCAGCGGGTTCTTGTACCAGCAGTCCCTGCAGAACTCGTCGCCGCAGTAGAGACACAGGACGCGCGGCGTCCCGCAGCAGGACTTCCCGCAGGAACACGTCCCCAGGCGGCGGGTCCGGTGGGCCGAGCGGCACAGCCTACCCTCTACGCAGGCGCTGCCGTGGACGGCTCTGCAGGTGAGGCACAGTAGGTGAGGGTTGGCGCTGGCCGCTTCGCAGTGGTAGCTGATTGGCTGAAAGGCGGCCGTGTCCTCGGGGACAGCGTCTCGGGGACGCTCCACCCCTGTCTCCGGCCCCGTCTCTGGGACGCCGCTCGCCGGCTCCACCTGGTGGCGCTGCAGTCTGCACTCGGTCAAGCGGACGCAAGTGATGTCATGGAGGACACCGCAGTCCAGGCAGCGCTGGAGACTTAGCGGAGGCGCACTGAGACAGTCGCAGAGGTCATGGGGTCGCCCTCTGTCCGCCTCCAGCGGCGGGGGTACGACCGGACCAAACCTCCTGCTGCGGGGCGCCGCCACCGGCCCGTTACTGCGCCGCTGGCCACCAGGGGGCGCCGTGCTGTCCTCCCGGTACAGGTCCAGCTCTCCCTCTGCGTCCTCCGGGACGGATAGCAGCCGCTCAGCGTTGTCAACGGCAACCTGTCCACAGACAGACATCCAGCTTCAGTCGCTTCCAGTGGCAGAAGAAGAACCGGGCCTTCAGAACCAACCGGACCAGAACCAAACCCTGGCACAAGCTGAGCTCAGACACCTGCAGCAGGTCAAAGGTCAGACTCCTTTGATCTGCAATCCTCCATCTTTTCCAGACTTGGAGCTCCTAAATTATCGCTGACACAACAAAATGATTTGAAAATATAAACTGCTGCCTTCATTCTGCCAACACAAAAGACTTTAATGATAAATATTTCTCACAGGTTACTGAAAGTAGAGCAACGGGACCATCTTGTGACATAATCAGGGTAAGTCAAAACGGTCGAAGTGCGCGTGTATTCGCCATGTCTACCAGCAAATAATCGCTCCGTATTTTCATCATTTAAAAACTTTTTTGACTTTTGTGTGCAAGTCCCTGTAAAAATGAGACAAACGTATCCATGGTGAGGAAGCGGAAGGTCTGTAAATAACTTCATTAGCATTAGCCTAATTGTAAATAGTTTAAATAATAGAATATATTGCTGCTTTCTTTCTGCAGACATGAACACAGACAGAAATATTTAGTTATCAGAAGGAGACAGACGTTCAGATCCAAACCTTCACCATTTCTTCTTCCCAGAAACGTTTTAGTCATCGTCACTTCCTGAACTTTATGGATCAGAAAATAATAAATATGGCTGCCGGCTCCCTCCTCTTCATCACTCCATGTGGATTCTTCCTCCAAAAGTTGATCAGAGAAATCTCTGTGATCAACAGAATCCCTCCGCTTCTGTTACTCGGTCGTTTAAGGGTTGACTTACCTGATGACGTCACAAGATGGCGCCGCCATTTGACCCAGTTATTACTGAGAAAAACAACACTCCGTGGAATATATATGATTCTGTGATTAATATTTATTATTAAAAGCTTTTGTGTTCACAGAACAAATACAGCAGTTCATGTTTTCAGTCATGGAAGCGGTTTTATCGTGTCAGCGATATTTAAAGGGCCGGTTACGGTTTAGAACCACCTGGTCAGCCCCAGCTGAGGCTCCACCTGGAGGTTCTGAAGCAAACCGGGCTGAACTGGGTTAATGGTTCTGGAGAAACATCTGCTATAAATACTTTAATTGTTTTTCAGTTAAATGCTGAAATTCATGTTCAAGAAGAAGCTCCTGGAAGGGAATCAGAGTAAATAAAGAGGAGACCTGGAGACAAGGTGATGCATTAAAGCGGAGGTCAACGTTCAGCAGCCGTACCTGCAGCCGCTGGCCTTGTCGCCGCTCCCGCACCACGCCGAGCTCCCAGCGGGCGCCGCCACGCTTCCCCAGGGCGGCCAGCAGGAGGCGACACTCGCAGCGGGCCAGGAAGAAGGCGCAGGCCAGACGCAGCAGCTCCCGCGGCGACGCTGGGCCGCCGGCGGGCTGCAGGTGCAGTAACCGGGTCTGGGCCGGGCCGGGCCGGTACCCCAGCAGGCCGAAAACTTCCTCGGTCTGCGGCGCCGAAAGTACCGGAGCGACGCAGTGGGTGAAGGTACCGGAGTACATCTGGACCAAAGCAGATGAAACGCCACAGCTTTAAACGCTCAGGAGGTTTCATGCTAACTTTATGCTAACATTTTCTCAGTTTAGAAAATTCTCCATGACGTCCTGCGCCTTTAAGAACATCGGGCGCCCCCTAGAGGCAAGTGCAGCTTCACAAAACACAGCTCAAATGAATGAATCTACTTTTAGTTAAAGTACTTTAAATAAAACATGTAATTTAAAATGTTTTCACATTTGGGAGAAATCTGTTAAATTAGCAGATGTGGATCATTACAGATGAAAGCAAAGGAATCGTTTTAGGAATTGCTGTTTGCAGTTTGGCGCGTTTTGTTTTGTGCGATCTGAACAATAATTATTGTTAATAGACAGTAATTAATAGTAATTATTCTGTAACTAATGACTGCTGGTTTCCCGGTTTGTCAGTCGGCCGCTCCGGGTCCGGCGGTACCTTGATCACCCGGTACTCTTCCCTCCAGGGGCCCAGGTACAGGTTCAGCGCCGCCTGCTCCAGAACCTCAAAGGTCCGGGCCAGACCGCACAGACCCGAACTGGGCCGGGCCTCCAGAACCTCTTCCATCAGCCGCAGCGGCTCCAGGCCAAGGCCGTGCAGCTCCCGGGGGTCGGAGGTCGCCAGGAGGCCCTCCACCTCTGACCTCAACGCCTCATCCTGACAGGCCCGGCACGACCCCCGACCCAGGATCTGCTGCTCCAGAACCCGGTCGTACGCCTGGACCAGGTCCACACCGCGCATTTCTGAGGGACGAGAAGAACATCAGAACCAGAACCAAGACCAGGACCAGGTCCGGAGCCGGGACCAGAACTGGAACCGAGGTCGTGACCTCGTACAGGAAGCCAGGCGTTTCTTCTTCTTCTCCGATCTCGGAGCCCAGAGAGTGGACCTTCATCGTGAGGAAGAGGAGGATCGTGGCTTTAATATTCATCACTAACCAGTGATGAATCTGAAAAGTGTGGAGTGTTATTATAGCCCTCCTATCAGAGTCAGAACTCTGCAGAACCTCCTACAGGTCTGCGCGTCTTCAGCCGTCTTCCCACAGATTCCAATGCATTCAGGTCTAGACTTTGACTAGGCCGTTCCAACCCATGAATCAGCTCTGAACTGAACCAATTTCTGGCTGCTATAAGCTGAACTTTGACTTCAGACTCAGCTGAGTGTCTTGGTTATCTCTGCCCATCTTCCCACAGTAAGATGCTGCCACCACCATAATAAACATCTTAATTTATATTTTTAAGGTTTTTACTTGTGAAAATGATGAAAACTATGAAGCATTTTTCCCAACTTTTACAGTTTTAATCAGTGATGATGTCAGTTCCTGTCTCTCCAGTTCTCCGTCAGCTTTCATCAGAAGCAAGAAAATATATCCAGAAATAATAAAATGAGACAGGAACATTATAAACCAGAAGTGAAAGGTTAAATATAATCAAATGTGTAAAGTTATCATTGGCTTTGCTGTTAAAGTTTGTTTTTTGTGTTTTGGGGGAGAAAAGAGGCTTTTCTGTTGTTCAAACTACTTCTGCTGTTCTTTGAAGTAAAAATTGAATTTCAGAATCGGAAGCTAACTTCAGTGCCCCGAACTTGGCGCTGAAGTTAGTTTGTGTTTCAGGGTGCAGAAAAGGGCTATTTCCTGGTTTTTTTTTGTTTTGTTTTTTGTTTAGAATTTTTTTTTTAAAATCAGCTCCAGTGCAAAATAAGATTTTAAGAATAAAAACTTTAGTTTGTTGCATTTTTCCTTCTCTTTACTATGATGTATGTTGTGTTGTTTCTTTATTACTTTTTATCATTATTTTATGTAACTGCCAAAATCTGCCAATAAAGTTTGAGCTCAATTGAAACTTCAGCAGGAAACCTGAAGAAGGTTCTGACCGTCTAAGGGTTGGAAGAAATGAGTTCCTTTTTTGGACCGGGTCAGACAGAACCTGAAGCCACAGTGAATCCAGCCCAAATAAGCCCCGCTTATATCCGATTACATGATATAAAGTAGCAGGTAAGCAGTGAAATTCTGGTTATTTTTGTGTTATCATCAGAGGTCCAGATTGGATCAGAACCAGAACTGTGCTGCTATGGACCCACACTGCAGGTCCAACCCTGACGTAATGGCACCAAACTGAAACTGTTTTGTGTCTTTCAGAACCAACCAGTTGTTCTTCATTCCTTCATTCATAAACTGCAGCTAAAGGCAGCAGAATCAATGCAGATCAAGTTTAACTGGGACTGGACTGACTGGTCCCAGTTCAACTGGTCCCAGTTCTGCGGATTTAAAACTCAGCTCCGTTTATTTAATGTCTCACAAAAAATGTCTGTCCAGATAAAAGAAAACGTTTCCAAACCATAAACCATGTTTTCATGAATCTGAAGGATCGGTAGAATAGTTCGGTTCAGATTCGGTTCGGTTTTAAACTCTACATAATCAAAAGTAGACCTGATTCATTAAACTAGTGAAATAGCCCATTAATGAACCACCGAACCGGAAGCTAACTTCAGCGCCGTTTAAAGTTCTGAGGTTGATCCAAAGGAAAGTTCGGTCCTGTCCCGGACCCGCCCCGAATAAAAGCTCGGTTCTGGTCAACTCCAAAGGCGTTAATTCTGAGGTTCGCCACCACCCGGGCTTTCAGTAATTCTCAAAGCAAAACACATTTCTCCTTTTTCTCAAAGAAGTCTCGGTCCTGAACCAGCGCTGGCTCAAACACCAAGTGGAGGCGGACGGTTCGGACATGGGTCCAAACAGAAGAAGAAACAGAACCTCACCTGCAGCTGGACCTCTCAGATCTTCTTCTTCCTTTCTGTGTTAGATGATCGCAAGCGACTTATAGGTGTACAGCGCCACCTCCTGTTGATGAGTGGAACATCCTTCCACCCACCGGATTCAGTCTCTGAGTTTTATGTCATGGTTGTAAATGAATAAAGTTTATCTTTATTTCCTTTAGTTTTGTCAGGTTTTTGGTGGTAAAAACACATTAATTATATTTAAGGTAGCCACTGTGTGTGGGAGGAAGAGAAGGATGAGGATCAGGGGGAGGAGCCTCGTCCCCGATAAGCTAAACATTGTCACGTGTTCCGGGTATTTCCCAGCAGAGAGCGCTTCATATTTCCACCAGTCTGCCCCGCAGCTTCCACCTGTTGTTTTATATTTAAATATATGAAAATGAGGCCAATATTTGTGTTCAACCCCTTTAACTCTGTCACCACTAAATAAAAACCCAAAGTCTTCACTCTTTCAGATTTTTATTCTTTCCTTAGTTTGAGTCTGCAAGCTTCTACTTACCCAGAACCTGCTGCTGGTCCACCTGAATCCCCTGAGAGCCAACAAAGGTTAAAGGTCAGGTGAAGAGCTGTGTGAGTATGAATGCTTTAATGTGACATAAGGGGGGAAGGAAGACTAAACGAGATTTTACTTTAATATAAATGCGTAAACAAACCTTTATGTGACATTTCAAATAAAATAACCATGTTAATTAATACAAAGTAAACAGTAAGGATATAAACAGTGACATGTATAAAATACTGAGTAATTATAATAAAATTTGCACTGACATTAGCTCATATGTTGCAGAAATCTAAGCTTTCCTATCTGAAGTAAATTTCTTTATACAAGATCAGTCTAATCAAACAAGAGTACAAATAATATTAGTCAAGTAAAAGACTAATACTAAGTACAGTGCATTAAAATGATTCTTATAAGTACTTTCCCCAAATAAGTTACTAAAGTAAATGTAACCAGTACTACCCACTTTTGAACATAGATAAAATTAGTAGACTACTTTTGTTAACAAGCTTTAAAGATATATTGGCATTACCTAGTGACCATGTAGCTAACATTAGCTAGTCACATGTAGCTAACATTAGCTAGTCACCATGTAGCTAACATTAGCTAGTCACCATGTAGCTAACATTAGCTAGTCACCATGTAGCTAACATTAGCTAGTCACCATGTAGCTAACATTAGCTAGTCACCATGTAGCTAACGTGATAATGATAAAATGATAATGTTGATCTTTTATAGGGCAGCTGTCGAGTGTATTCTGAGATATGGAGATATGGCATTACTGGATGGTTTGGAAATCTTACAGTTAAATTGAAAACTCAAATTCTAAGTCTGGTGAAAATGGCAAGTAAGATCATCAACACTCCAAATCTATCTTCTCCACAACAGCTGTTTGATCAGGCTACCATCCGCCAAGCTCAGAACATCCTGTCTGATGGGTCACATTGCATCAGAATATGTCCTCATGAATTCAGGGAGAAGGTTCAGGGTCCCCCTGTGCAAATACAAAAGTCTGAAACATTCATTTGTGCCTCTCTCCATTAACCTGATGAACCCTGGACAGAGTAATAGGAGATCCAGACGGTGATCAAGAGTAGCATGTAGAGGATGTATGTGGATGGAAATGGTTATGGGGATGAACTGGCAATCTGACATTTGTGCTTTTATTTATTTGTTGTTTTTATGTATTTATTTATGGTTACTGTCCTTTTGGATGAGCTTTTATTGTTGTATTGCAGTTTTGCCTGTTTCCAAGACAAATTTCTCCTATGGGAGACTAATAAAGTTATCTTACATTAGCTAGTCACCATGTGTAGCAGGTTCCAAATGGTCGCCAGAATGGTACACAGACACGAGAGGCAGAACTCTGGTCACTGCACGTTTAATGAACCTTTAAAAAAAGCAGCAAAAGGCACCAAAGGCACCAATCAGTGGACAGCGGCTACAGCTATCAACATAGAAATCTTCCCATGCAGCAGACGGCTCATCTCAACTGTATATTCATGGAACCGGGTTCTGCTTCACTCCACTGTACCAGGCCGGCCCAAGTAACCCTCAACTCTGCGGTGTGTAGTTTTTTAATAAAGACAAGGAGTTTCTGGGTGATCTACAGTTTATTTCCTGAATGAGAAAATATCGGGGATCGAATCAGTGCAACGGCTCAGTTTCAATCAGCTCATTACAACAGAGCGTTACGTTAGCTTTTAGCTTAGCACATGAAGTGTTTTATAGTATTAACAAAACTAAAAGAACAAAAATTGGTGCCTGGCACACATTTAGTAAATATTCATTACACTCTATTCGTCTTAGTTAATAAAAATGATGTTATGTGTGTTGCTAACACTTCTCTACACTGTGTGCTGAAAAATGCAACTGAACTCTTGTGCAGCTTTCACAGACTGGCACTGAGTGCAGGAGCCAGCAGCATATAACCAGCCACACCGAGAGGGGGCGCTATTTCCCCATTGCACTGATGCACATAAATCAAGTGGGACTCTACACAGGGGCGGATCTACTGGGGTGGCATGGGGGGGCAGTTGCCACCCCAAACGAGAGCCTCGCCACCCCTGTTGCCACCCCAGCTAGCGACAATGAATTCAATAAATAGTTATGGCAAATCGAACATTAAGCGCATGAAACTCTTTTTTCCGACAACATTGAATGCAACACAATGTAACCTGCCACTCACTGCTAAGTAGCGGGAAGTGCGAGAGAAGGACAGAGCGCGAGGCAGCAGCATTGATGGATATATTATTGGA
>NW_006800470.1:108979-114486 GCF_000485575.1 Poecilia formosa | reverse complement strand
CCTGTCTCCCTCTCTCTCTCTGGTTTCCTGTCTCTCTCTCTCTCTCTGGTTTCCTGTCTCTCTCTCTCTCTGGTTTCCTGTCTCTCTCTCTCTCTGGTTTCCTGTCTCTCTCTCTCTCTGGTTTCCTGTCTCCCTCTCTCTCTCTGGTTTCCTGTCTCTCTCTCTCTGGTTTCCTGTCTCTCTCTGGTTTTGGCCGTGAAGCGGCGTCCTGCACGGCCGGCCTGTCAGAGCCACTCGGATCAGTCGGTTCTGCTCCCAGCGGGCCTGACTGATCGGGCCTGACTCATTAACTCGGTGAACACTCGGACCTGTGTGACTTCACCCTGCAGACCAGCGCGGGCCAGCGTGCGGCTCTCTGCGCGTTAGCATCAAGACCGTCCTGCTGCTCCTCACCTGTCCTGACTCATCGCAGAGAGGAGGCGACTCCAGGAAGGCTGATAACTCAGAATATGAAGAAATCAGATAAACTTAATATATTTTTATAATTTTTCTCCAGTTTTACCTTTAAAATGCGAGTAAAACTGAAGGTTTTCCATGAGTTTGATCAAACCTTCTTGCTTACAGAGACACGATTAGCCTGATGGATGTCAGCTTCACACTAGCGACTAATGGAGGTGATAGTTTCAGGTCATGTGGATGACCTTTGACCTACATCCAACCCAAACACAGATGGTTACACAAAGAGGCGACACTGAAGATGAACAGCGTTTTTCCACCACAGAAACATCTCCAGACCTTAAGCTAACAGCGTAGCAGTGGTTAGCTTCCTGACTAGCTAGAGCTTCACACAACGCAATGCTTTCATTCAGAGAGAAAATTATCTGCTGATGAAGTCGGCAGGAAAAGGCGCAGCAACAAGTAGGTTATTTAGCCTGACAAAGAGCAAACACTGTAGTTTCATTTTTAAAGTCATATTTTCATTGTGTTTTTCATTCATTCACTGTTTCAAACTACGTATTTAGTTAGCAAGTTAAATAATTAGCTTCAAATAAAATAACTGGCAAGCTAATTATTTAGTTTTAGCAATTATTAAGTTTTAGCAATTATTTAGTTTTAGCATATTTAGTTAGCAAGTTTAATATTTAGTTTGAAATTAAATAGCAAGCTAGCTAATTATTTAGNTTATGTCCACCGGCGAGATACCAGCTAATATTAGCTACAGTGCTTGGTGTAATACGGGTTCAGCCCCGCTATGAAGGCTAACTGAGATTCTGTACATCTAAAAAAAAATAATTATTCTCTAACATTGACTTAGATTATCTGACACAAGGGCCTATGTTAGAAATGAAACAATATAGCACATATTATATAACTTATATTATGTGTTATAACATTCACCAGCAAACTTTACACAGGTGGTAAAGACTATTATTTCAGTGATTCTTGAAAATAGGGACAAAATGGGTTTTAATTTTCCCTTCTTTTTTTTTTAAATTAGAGGTGTGTCACACCAATTACAGCCCCCTGGAACAAATAGCATTAGGAACTATTAACTTGGTAGCAAAAATAAGGAAATTAGCATAAAAGTAGAAACCATAAAAATAAAATGTTCCACTGAAAGTTTTTGAGAATGTTCATTCATAATAATAATAATAATAATAATAAAATCAACTTGCTACACAAGTTGATTTGCCAGGAATCTTGGGCCCCCTGACAAAAAAATTAAATTGGGCCCCCCCCTCACACAGCTGCTGTTACAATTTCTTGAGTCTATCTGACCCATAAAAAGCGTCACAATTTTAAAAGGTGGGTGAGCAGCACCACCTGAGATTGTGATTGACAGCACTAAACCTCTCCTGGCACTGACTGGTTGTTTCTAGAGAGCACTGGGAGAAGGCAGAGGAAATAGATTTTTCACAGATTACCTCTCATACCATAATGTCACAACATAATGACAGTTTTAACAAATATGTGGAAAAAAATATTTTTTATAAAAGTGACATACTGCAGCTTTAATTTCACCCAGGAGAGGGCAGGTCAGGAGGGATGTGGGTTAGAGCTGCTGCTGACTGACTCATCTGTTGTTAAGATTAGTTAAGATAAGATATTCCTTTATTAATCCCGCAGTGGGGAAATTTACATTGTTACAGCAGTATAAAAAGCAAAACCAATATAAAAAACTATATATACACAGTAAAATCAAGTGAATATAGAAATACTAAAAAACAGTATTATTCGAAATATAAATAAATAAACAATTTCCAGGTTTATTGCCTGTAGTAGAGAGTGGTGAACTACTTAGAGCAGTGGGTATTGTACAGTCTGACGGCGGCTGGAAGGAAAGACCTGCGGTATCTTTCCTTCACGCACTTAGGGTGCCGCAGCCGGGCGCTGAAGGAGCTGCTCAGTGCTGTCAGAGAGAGGTGCATGGGGTGGGAAGGGTATACCAGCATGCGCTGGAGCTTAGTCCTCATTCTCCTCTCTGCCACCACCTCCACTGGGTCAACAGGACACCCCAGGACAGAGCTGGATTTCCTGAGGATCTTGTTCAGTCTCTTCCTGTCAGCAGTGGAGATGCTGCTGCCCCAACAGACCACTCCATAAAAGATGGCTGATGCCACCACAGCATCAAAAAAGGTCCTGAGAAGAGCCCCCCGCATACCGAAGGACCCGAGTGTCCTCAGGAGATGTAGTCTGCTCAGTCCTTTCTTGTAGAGGGCAGCTGTGTGGTCAGTCCAGTCCAGCTTGTTGTTAAGGTGAACACCCAGGTACTTGTAGGACCTCACGATTTCAATGTCCATTCCCTGAATGTTCACTGGTACAGAAGGCAAGTGTTTGGACCTACGGAAGTCCACCACCAGTTCTTTTGTTTTTCCTGTGTTGATCTGCAGACAGTTCCTCTGGCACCATTCCACAAAGTTCTGAGTCGGTTCTCTGTACTCCTCATCGTCATCGTCCTTGATGAGACCGACAATAGCAGAGTCATCCGAGAACTTCTGCAGGTGACAGCTGGCAGAGCTGTACCTGAAGTCAGCAGTGTAGAGAGTGAAGAGGAAGGGGGCAAGGACTGTTCCTTGTGGAGCCCCGGTGCTGCAGACAACCTTGTGTGACTGACAGCCCTGGGTCCTCACATATTGTGGCCGTTCTATAAGGTAATCTAGGATCCAGGTAATGAGGTGGTTGTCCAGACCCGTGTACTCCAGTTTGTCCTTCAGTATCGGGGGTTGGATGGTGTTGAAAGCACTTGAGAAATCAAAAAACATGATTCTCACTGTGCTACCAGTATTCTCCAGGTGAGAAAGAGAGCTGTGTAGAAGGTGAATGATGGCATCCTCCACTCCAATGCCAGGTTGATAGGCAAACTGAAGTGGGTCCATAAATGGACTCACCAGGGGGCAGAGGTGGGCAAGAAGCAGTCTCTCCAAGGTCTTCATCAGATGAGACGTCAATGCAACCGGCCTGCAGCTGTTGAGGTCTTTTGGGTGTGGGGTCTTTGGCACTGGTACCACACAGGATGTCTTCCACAGCTGTGGTACTTTCCCTAACCTCAAGCTGAGATTAAAGATGTGCTCGGTCACGTCACACAACTCATCTGCACAGGCCTTGAGAAGCCTTGAGCTGATGCCATCTGGACCTGCAGCCTTCCTGATCTTTATCTTCCTGAGCTCATCTCTACAGGGGAGATGTTTGGAGGCAGCTGTGTATGGAGAGGCAGGGGGGTGAGTATGGGAGAGGGGAGAGGAAAGCGTGATGGTCTTGCCAGGCAGGAGGGTGTCAGCAGTGCTGCCTGAGTAGTGGGGGGAGCAGTAGAGTGATCAAACCTATTGAAAAATACATTGAGTTCATTCACCCACTTCCAATCCCCACAATCCTGGGAGTCGGGCTTCTTGTGGCCAGAAATAGCTTTAAGGCTGTTCCAGACTCCGCTGACATTATTCTCCTGCAGCTGGACCTCCATTTTCTTTCTGTAGCTCTCCTTGCCATCTCGGATCTTTCTTCTCAGCTCTCTCTGCACAGCTTTCATCTCCTCTGTTTCCTGACCTAAAAGCCCTCTTCTTCTCCTTCAAGAGGGCCTTTATATCAGGATTAATCCAGGGTTTATTGTTGGAGAAACACCGGACAGTCCTTGTGGGTACGGTATTCTCCACACAGAAATTGACATAATCCGTTATGAAGTGTGTGAGTCCATCAATATCTTCTCCATAAGAATCACACATTTCCTCCCACAAAGTTGTGCTCAAACAGTCTTTCAAAGCCTCCTCAGTCTCTGCACTCCATTTCTTCACTGTGCGTATGACGGCTGGTTCTCTGTGTACAAGTGGTTTGTACACAGGCAAAAGATGGACCAGGTTGTGATCAGATCTTCCCAAGGGAGGAAGGGGTAATGACTTATATGCCTCCTTGGTATTGGCATAAAACAAATCCAGTATTTTATTTTCTCTGATGTGACAAGTGACATACTGGGTGAAAACAGACAGCGTTGAGGATGGAGAAGAATGGTTGAAATCCCCTGAGATCAGAAGGAGTGCCTGTGGGTGCTGGCTCTGGATCCTGCTCACAGCTGAGTGTAGGATATCACAGGCAGTATCCGCATTAGCAGAGGGAGGGACGTACGCAGCTATCACGATAGCATGCGAGAATTCCCGTGGTAGATAGTAAGGTCTCATACTAACAGCTAGCAGTTCAATGTCTTTACAGCAGATTTTCTCTTTAATAGTGATGTGCCCAGAATTGCACCATCTGTCATTTACAAATATTGCCAGTCCTCCGCCTTTCCTCTTACCACTCTCCGCTGTCCTGTCCGCCCGTATCAGATGAAAGCCCTCCAGAGAAACGAGCGTGTCCGTAGTTAGCGGAGTTAGCCATGTCTCCGTAAACAGCATGACGCTACACTCACGGAACTCCCTCTCGTGTCGGGTCAGCGCCGATAACTCATCCATCTTATTTGGAAGAGATCTCACGTTTCCCTTGATGACAGACGGAAAAACGGGTTTATAGCGTCTCCTTCTCGCACGGCGCTGTACCCCCGCACGAGTCCCCCGTCGCTTCCTCCGCAACTCGCCGGGGATCTGGGGTCGGGAGCACCGCTGTTCCCCTGAGTGCTAACAGCTGCTCCCTGGTGTAAGCATGGAGATCCTGGACGCTGCTCGCTGGTACCAAACCCTCGTGTCCAAAACACGAGAAAAACAAAATAAAAAATACTACAAACTTCGCAAGCTTAATGTCCATGGTGAACGGACAGTATGAAATGTACTCAGAATTAAAAAGTGCTATAAAAAAGAAGAGAAAGAAGCTCACAGAGAGCAAGAGCTGCTGTAACAGGCTGCCACTCCCGCGGCGCCAATCATGACGCCGCGGTAAGTGGTAAAAGGTACAGGTACCAGTTAAATATATGAATATGTTGCTATTTTTTCCTTAATTCATTAAATGCTAGTGAAATGGAGGTAATCAGTAGTCTGTAGCTAAGCTAACTATGCTAAATGGTTGATAATCTCATACAGTCTACCCACCTCTCGGAGAAAAACAGCTATAAATTGACACTCTTGACCTTTTTTTCTCTCTCTCTC
>NW_006800470.1:106395-108165 GCF_000485575.1 Poecilia formosa | reverse complement strand
GTGTTGAGACGAAGTTGGATGTGTTTCAGTCCAGTAACTTGCAATAAACATAACTGGTTGATAGTAAACTGCTATCTGAACCCGAGTAGATTCTGTTCTTTGGTTACAGGAACATTAAATTTTTACTGCTAAAAACAATCTCCAAAAATACAATATGATTAATTTTGGAATTGACAGGGCCCCAGATTTTTTTTTTCTATGAACAATAAATAAATTGTGGAGGGCCCCCTGTTGGTCAGGGGCCCTAGAATTGTCATCACTTTCCCCTCCTATACCGCCCCCTGTCTATTGATGATGGCACTGGTCAAAATGTAATGTTTGTTACTGGTTTTCTCAATTGTACATTATGTTTTTTTATGACTTTATATTTTTGTGATTTTATAATGTAAACTGCATTTGAACTGCATTGTTGCTGAAACCTGCTACACAAATAAACTTGATTGATTGTCTGAAATGGAGCCCGCAACAGGAAAATCTCTGACATCTGGGAATAGTTTGAGATGATCCTCACAATAAAATTATTCTTAGATAACAATAATTAACCCTCCACTTCCCAATTTCTCACCTTCTGGAAAGTTCCACTATTATTTGTAGTCTGATTGGCAAAGATATATCAGTCTTGCTCAGCAGAAACAGATTTAATGCTGTTGAAGAACTAAAATTCAATTCGATGCCAAATATAAGGGATCGGAGCCAAGACACTCCCAAGACACAAATGTCTTTGTCAAATCCATCTGACATAAAAGAAAACCCAACACAACCACTGACATTCAACATAAACCAGGATTAGATTGGCTACAAATAATTTTAATAATTGAAACATATGACAATTAAATATGGTTTGATTGTTTCTCCTGTTACTAAACATGAGTTTGATGAAAACTTTGTGACAATATTGCATTTAGTAGTTTTTGGAAGTATGATCCACCTGAGTGACAAGGCTGTTGCAGTTTCTCCAGCAGATGTCACCAGTGAGCAATGAATGAAGCATCGAGTAATGAACCTTTTTGCAAAGCAAAGGGTAGGAAAGCTTCATTGCTTCATGAGGCTTCATTTCCCCATCACTACTACTCGGCGGCCCGCGACATGTCAACAGCAAACTAGTGTCAGTCCTCCTGACCTCAGCTTTTATACAGAGCGCCCTCTGGCGATATTGGCTCACTTGCAATCACCCTGCCAGCAGGTGCAGCCTCCACCTTCTTCCTGCCACACAAGCCTTCACCTGTCATGAGCTGCTTGCGTCGTGACGTCAACTCCATCTGCTTCCTTTGCACCGTGCTGGGTAAGCGTGGCTGTTTCATAGTTTTGTCGGCTTTAATAGTAGTTATTAATGCTAACTGGTCTGTTTTTAGCCTTCTTTGCTGCACCTCCAATATCTGGACCGATCCGTACGTTCATTTGTTTGCTGGCAGGAGTTAAGGGCTTAGCGTGGCTAGGTAACATCTACCCCATGTAAACGAAACCTTCACATCATTTTCTTACAGTTGCACTGCATCTAGGCGGAATTGGGGATCTGGTTATTTGGCAATGCATTAATTTACCAGGTCGCACGTAAGCAGCTGCTGCAAGTTATATACCTGTGTCCTTATTACATTACATTTTCCTGGAGTTATTCCAGATGGTAGGGTCAGTCCCACAGGATCTTAGCTCAGTCATTCTCCACCACCTTTGGGGGTGTTCCCCACTTTGATCTCGGGGCTTCCAGTCCATATTCTGCACAGATGTTCCTGTACACCAGAGGTTCCCAAACTGTGGGGCGCGCCCCCTAGG
>NW_006800470.1:104075-104919 GCF_000485575.1 Poecilia formosa | reverse complement strand
TAGTTTGTTTTGTGTATCCCGTTCTGAAAGTCTTTTTTTGGTTTACAATTGATTGTTTGTGTAATTTATTTTGTTTAGTACTTTTTGTTAGTCCCTATGTTTTGACTATTTTTTTTTTTACCCTTTTTATTTTGTTGAACCCAACAATAAATCTCTAAATTGTTAAAACCTTACCACCTAGGTTTCTTTAATGTTACTTCCCTTTTCCCTGGCTGAGCCGGGTCGTAACATTAAATGGGGGCTCGTCCGGGATCTGTTTAATACAATCCCGTGGCTACAGTTTAGAGACATTTGTTTGGTTTTGCTACCGGGAGGTGCCGCTGTAAAGTATGTGTTGTTAGTTCAGAAATGGCTCAGTTTAATATTGACCAGTTCTTGGCACAGCCTTCTCTTGAACAACTTGCATCTTGTCGTAAAGCTGATTTAGCTGAGATTGCAAGTTACTTTTCCATTTCTTATTCCAAGCAACTGCTGAAGAAGGAACTAAGGGAGTTAATTGTGAATAAACTGGTTGAGTTGAACTTGTTGTCTTTGCCTTTGCAGATCCCGGTCTCATCTGCTCTACCAACTGTTGCTGTGCCTGCTGCAGAGATGGAATCTGCTGGCCCCTCAAACCTTGCAGAGAGACCTCAGGAGCTAACACCAGAGGGGGACCTGAAGGTGGTTGGTGGGATTCAGACTCTTGTCACACTTCCTAGGTTTGATCCCCTCTCGGCTTCCTCTGGATCTGTTGGGTCCAAAGTTGATGCTCGCCTGAAGGTTCGTCTCGCCAGATTGCAAGTTGAGGCTGAGGCTGAGGTGAAGGCACAAATCAGGCAATATCAGCTTGAAATTAAACGGTTGG
>NW_006800470.1:102565-103946 GCF_000485575.1 Poecilia formosa | reverse complement strand
ATCTCTTCCATTGGCCAGCTAATTATTCCTGCAGGGTATCTGATTACTGGTAAGACACAACGGAAGTTATTTTATCAAAATAAAAGCATCAAATAAAAATCCAGAGTTCAACTATATATTATACAAATTAAGTAAAGTCAATACATGCTCAAAATGTGATGCAACAAATAAGGAGCTTCATTTGGGGTTATTTACATTCATTTAGTTTATAAGTCAGTATGATTAGAAATATATCAAATATGGCATCAGGAGAAGGTACATGTCAACCATCGGTAACCATGGAGACAGTGCTGCACCGTTATGTACCCTAACATGAACAGAAAAAAACGGGTTAGCGTCTCGTCTCTTGTACGTTTTTAATGCTGCTCTGGTGTAAGAGGAGATGCGGTTTACGACAGAGATATAAATCATGTGAATTCTGATCAAAGTACAGTCGGTTTCTACCCAGATAGCACACGATGGTAATTCATCATTGAATTATAATCAGAATGGTTGATTTTAATTCAATGATGAATTGGTCGACGACTGACGGCGGATCAACCATCAAACAATCATCCAATTCTAGCCAAGTAACCAATGTTAAAATTGAATCAATGTTGTTTTGTGGTTGAATTATAACAGTTGAAATGCCAACGTCAAATCCAGGGTTTTTCAATACTGGTCCTCAGGGCACCCTGACCTGCAAGTTTTAGGCATTTCCATAATTCAGCACACATGATTTTAATTGATGGCTGATTGACAGGATTTTGCTGAACTGAAAACATGCAGGTCAGCTGGCCTTGAGGACCCATGTCTAATCAGTTTTGAATCCAAGTATGCCGTTTGTTGCACCCCTCCTCACCTCCTCTTAACACCCCCCCCCCCACTCCTTGAGCTCAGAACATTTTATTACTGGGTTAAACATGTTTCAAATGAAGCACTACATGTTGAGATCAGTGGGTTGTGATTCCTTTCTGTACATTTTCTTACTTGTCTGTAAATAGTATTACTGACTGTGCATATTGTGTTGATACAAAAACATCTACAGTCACTGCAGCAGTGGTTCGATCCGCCTCCCCGTTTTTACTCCAGTGGTTTGTCCCAAACAGCCACTTTGCTGCTGGCTTGTTTGCAACCGGCTTCTGAATTGGATTCTACTCTGAGCAGTTTTATGGTAAGTTTGGCAACATAACTTTGATCTTAAATGTGTTTATTGAAAAATAACCTCATTGTTTTGTGTTTTAGTAATCTTTGTTATTTCGGGGCAAACCAGATATTTTTAATAATCGAGGTAATGTGTCCTTTTGTATTTTTTTTTAATCCTGCACACCAATCTAGGCCTCAGTATGAAATCCTGTGAGATTTTGTGGGATTTGAGTTTTCAAAAATAGGGTGGGGCCTA
>NW_006800470.1:95836-102150 GCF_000485575.1 Poecilia formosa | reverse complement strand
TCTATTTTTCTGTCTGTTAAATCAACCCTGATCCTTCCTGAGTTTTATCTTTAGGTTTACTGATGCACAGAACTTTATTTTCAATATTGATTCCCTTATTTTAACATGAGTGCAGCATCATAAATGCGACATTACGCTGCAGCTTGATGGGTAAATGTTACTGTATTTGTCAACTAAGATAAATATTAATGAATATTCATTAGTGTCCTAATTAATTTAACTGAGTGTACATGGGGAACTGTATGCTTTGTGTTTGTTCTATAACCAATACACTATTTAATATTTCAATGTTTCAGAACTTTTCTAATGTTTATCATCTTTCTAACTGGCGCCTTCCTCACTCTTATCTCTCTGTGTTTCAGCTGTTGCTCAGCAGTTTGACCCAAAGTTGACTGACTGCAGGGAAACTGTCAGGAAGTGGCTTCATTAGGCACCACAGCGGGAGGAAGGCACCAAGGAGCCAAAGTGACCCCAACCAGAGTCAGACCTGTTAGCCCAACTATTCCTGTTTCCTGGTTCATACAGAACAAACTGAACCTGCTGGACCTTCATGGACAATAGACTGATGCTCTGACAGTCAAAAGGAATCAAATATATTTACAGATCTATGCCTGTTTTCTAAAATAAAATGTTACATTAATGCCATGTCATTTTTAAACTAGTTTACACAATAATAATTATGAATGACATAATACCCATCGTCTGCCAATAAAACTGTGTTTAACACCAGCGAAGAAACCTTTAGTGGTATATTATGATGTAGAATCAAAAAATGTACATAAATCCTTAGTTTTCATTCAATGTAAAATCAACCCAAATCTGCATGCAGATCCACATTCAGATGGTTGAATCAACACTGATATAGAGTCAATTATGGTTGAAACATTGATTCAACATGTGAGTCACCGACTACTTTCAATTCCATTTCAATGTCAGGCTTCAAGTAGATTCAATGTTTCTGCTTGACGTTGTTTCATTCATATTTTGCTATCTGGGTAAGCTAGCTTTTGTAAATCCCGTCGTCTGTGAGCCCAACTAGGTGGTTCACAGACAAATAAACTAACTGGAACAAGAAGCCATGAAGAAACTGACAGAAACAACTTGGGGTAAAGAATTTCCATTGCTCTGTTCAGTTCTGCCAATCTGGACTACTGACCGTCATGATTTAGTGACGCAGCAGCAAAGGGTCGATAGGCCCTGAAGGCACAAAAGGGTTTTGCTCCTGCCTCCCTGATGTTGCCTCACATGATGTCATCGCATGTGAGGGGTTTCTGGAGGAAACATCTCCAGCTTGGTTGATCTCTGACATGCAGAGGTGGATCAGAACAACTCTTTGTGATGGAAACATTTTATAAGAGATCTTGACCCAAATTGGGTCATCCAACCAGAACCAGACTGGACTAGACCGGATTCCTTCCCAGCAGCGAGAAGCAGAGATCCGTTCTGCTGCAGGAGCAGCTCCTGGTTCTGGCCATCCGCTCTGTCTGGAGCTAAACCCCCTGAGGCCGCAGCCGACTGCAGATGGAAACTTGAACCCAGAACCAGACGGGTTAACGAGTCCCTTCCTCCAAGTCTCTAGTCGCCTCGTCCTCCACAGGCTGGGTCAGCCGAGGACTCGTCAGAAACGACTCGCCACGACACGATGTGACACGATTTCCTGTCGCTTCGCTGCGTCCGGTCGGCTGTCAGCCAGAAACTTGTCAGCCTGGGTCAACACGGCAACCTGCCACAGGCAATCAGTCAGCAGGCGCAACCAGAACCAGAACCAGATCCAGACTGGTCAGAACTTTGATCTGCGGTCAGAACTTTTCTCCAGAACTCCATTTGTTAAAAAATCTCCCAGAATTCCTCGGGTTTTTCTTTTCAACATGTTTTAATGTTTTGGACAGAAAATTTTCGGTTCTGTTTACAGGAATTCTTTTAGCCTGAATCTGGACGGAACCAGAACCGGTTCTGTTGGGTTCTAGAGGTTCCCATCCAGCAGCTGGGTCTTCAGGTCCGCAGGGCTGCCGACAGTGAACACGCGGTGGGAGGAGCTTCCTCGCTCCACCAAGGTTGCCACAGCAACGCCCAGGTCCAGATGGTTCAGGTAGCCAGGCGCCAGGCGCTCCGGAGTCGCCACACCTGTGTTGATCTTCACCTGTTGGAGAGGAAGAGGAGGCTGGAAGAACTGTATGTTGGGAGATGAACCATAAAAAATAGCAGATTTAGCAAAACAACTAAAACATGAAAACATTAAAAGGGCTGTGAGGGGTCAGAGGTCAGAGCTAGGTGGCTCACCTGGCACAGCCTGCAGTCTACCTGTGGGTATTCGTCTCGCAGCACCTGGCAGAAGGCCAGCGCGCTTGCGGCGCCAACCGTCAGGAACCCTGTCCCCGGCATCAGCAGCTGCTCTCCAGCTCCCCCTGGAGGCAGAGCCACACGGAGCAGACTGGGATTACTGGGAGCTGCCCCTCCCCAACATGTTTCTTTGGGATTTGTTAGAGAACATTAGAGAAAAAACAGCATCTCTATAGTGGAACATCTTGTTGCCAATGGCAACGCAGTGTGAGAGCGTCTCAGTGTGTGAATACTTTGCCATGGTTACCTGTGATGAAGGTGTAGCTGCAGGACGGATCGTCCCTCACCAGGGGGAAGAACGTCTTCCAGGAGACAAAGGTGCTGAACAGCAGTGCGTCCAAAACCTGCAGAGGACGACAGGCAGGATGCATGAGGACAGCAGGGGACATAAGAGATGGGAAGGAACAGGAGAGGACAGCAGGGGAAAGGCATGATCACTGTGTGTGTGTGTGTGTGTGTGTGTGTGTGTGTGTGTGTGTGTGTGTGTGTGTGTGCTGACCCAGTGCAGGTCCTGGAGGGTCTGCGTGTGTGGCGGGCCGCCCTGCCACCAGCTGAAGCCCAGGGCAGAAACCACGTCTGTCACCTTCCCCACCTGCTGCAGCAGCTGCTGCTTCGCTTGCTGCGCTCCGTCCTCTGAGCCTGGACACACGGAGAGCGCGTCTGCATGGTATCCCAACCTTAAATCATCGTGTTGGCATGTAAACGTGTTGATTTAATGTTAGCATGCTAACCTGTTGATTAATGTTAGCATGCTACCCCATTGATTTAAGGTTGGCATGCTAATGTGCTGATTTAACATTAGCATGCTAACGCATTGATTTAATGTTAGCATGCTAATGTGTTGATTTAATGTTAGCATGCTAACCCGTGTATTAATGTTAGCATGTTAACCAATTGATTTAAGGTTGGCATGCTAACATGTCGATTTAACATTATCATTGCTAACAAATTGATTTAAGGTTAGCATGCTAATATATTGATTCAACATTAGGATGCTAACCCGTTGATTAATGTTAGCATGTTAACCTGTTGATTTAAGGCTGGCATGCTAACACGTTGATTTAACGTCAGCATTGCTAACCCATTGATTTAATGTTAACATGCTAACACATTGATTTAACGTTAGCGTGCTAAAACATTGATGTTCTGCATCTGCAGTTTTACACTCACCAGTAAATTCAAGCATTGAGAACTTAAGCAGCAAAAATGGTTGAAGAAAAAATGGGACCTCTAGGTCACCATGGAAACCCCCTCTCCCAGCCCCATCTGTTGAGCAGAACTCCTGCTCTACATGCTAGCAGCTAAGCTATAAATCTGTCGGGACGGGACTACTTGGTGGAGCTGCTCCAGCAGAAAGACAGGACCTGGCAGGTGGTCATAATGTTCTGCTGGACTGATTTTTTTTTTTTGTTCTCTTATTGCCATTCACCAGGAGAAGCATCATGCTGTGGGCCAACTCACCCACGTTCCCCACTACAGCGATGAGGTTGTCCTTGCTGCTGGGAGAGACGAAGGCCCCGAGTCTCTCCAGTCGGTCGCCGTCTCTGGAGATCACCGCCGCCTTAAACCCTGAAAACGGAGCGACAACCCGACTCAGCAACTAAAACACAACTAAACCCTAAAATCTGTCTTCTTTCTACAGACTTTAAACTTTCCTCTCCTTTGAGAATTGCTGTGGCTCTGGTTTCGCAGGAAGATGTTTCAGAGGAAAATCTGGTTCATTCTGGACTTTTCAGAACATCATCCATCTGGAACCGCCTCAAGTAAAGGAATTGATTCCAATGTTTGGTTGAACTTCAATTAATAACTTTCTGCTGTCTGCTCTCGGTTTGACTAAAGATGTGAGATTATATGGAGGAACGTGGGTTGTTTCGGGTTCCAGTTCGGTTGGTTTTACCCATAAAATAGCTTAAAAACACAATAGATTATAAATAGTTCAGCAGTTCATGGCTAGAAAATATTGAAAACCGCCAGGAAAACTCATAAAAACTAAAATACACGAGGCGCGAAACTGCGCTGAATAACATAATAATAATAATAATAATAATAATAAATAATAATTAATAATTAATAATAATAATATACCTTTATCCAGAAGGGCTTTGACTATGCCAGAGCCCACCGTCCCCGCTCCTCCCAGAACCAACACGACCCGCTCTGAGTTGGACATGACCGCAGATGGACAAGCAGAGAAGGTTCTGGTTCGTGTGAACTGGACCTGAAGCGGACCGCTTCTGGGCCGCAGCGAAGCTGCAGACCGAGGCGGAGGAGCGGCTCCGCCCCACACGAGCCGCTCAAGCTCCGCCCGCGGGCCGCGGCGCCTCGGGGCTGGAGCTTTGGAAGTTTTTGTTCAGGCTGCGAGATTTCTGATGCCTTAGATGAACAAGGATGAGTCAGGATGAATTAGACTAAATTATGATTAAAGTAGATTTAAATTCAGTTTGCAGGCGTTGCATAAATCTTTTATTTTACCTGTTGATTAAAAAAATACTCAAATATGTTTTTCACAAAATCTGATGTTATGCATCTGCCCCATTCCTACTATTATTAGTGGTAGATTCAATGGCGCAACTGCACATTATTCAGGTGGATGCGAAGACATAAATCGGCGCCCCCCACCCCTGAAGGAAGGAACGTCAGCGTAGAAAACATACGCCCCCTCCCCACCCCCGAGGCAAGGATAAATTAAGGATGAAACTCGCGCTAGATTTACCTCATTATGTGCGTGAGGTGAAGCAGCGTAAGGCGCGCTGAAGTGTATGAGAAAACATAATCGGCCCCCTCCAGACGGGGTTTTGACACCCCCTCTGGTACTGCGCCCCTATGCGTTGCATGCGCTGCATACCCACTTTTTGCGCCACTGGGTAGATTATTATTACAATTATTATTATTAAAGATTATTATGACGCTTTATTTCTATGTTCCCCTTGCTGAAGGAATCTGATGAATATTATATTTTTATATGTCATTATACCGGTTCGACCCGTTCGGTTCTACTGTAGCATCAGATTATGGGTGCTCAGACATAAATACATAACCTCATAATAGATAAGAGATCAGCCCGTTATGAATGAGTGAATCATGCGGAGCAGCGAAGCAGCGCCATCTGGTGGAGGGAGTTGGTTCTTCGTACTGGTTGGTGAACTGGATCTGATGCACATGGCGCTTTTTCACTGACAAGCCCCTGACCGGTTAATGTTCGGTCCGGTCCGGTTCTACCCCAGGTAGTGAGCTTCTCCATTAACCGCCGCGTTCCCTGGGCGGGCCGTGAGCAGCAGCTGGGGTCGGCTCTCTGCTGCGGTTTGCAGCGTCATTCAACAATGGAGAACCTCCAGGTTCTGGTTCTGATGGCCCCAAATATGGGTTAGGGTGCTGCTAATTCATTCTGCTGCTAATGTTATGAATCGCGGAAGTTGGTGCTGAGGATGAATGCGGAGAACAGGTTGTGGTGTGAAAAGAGACGATTTAATGATGAGTCACAAGTTGCACAATCCAGACAGCACAGGCAGGGGGCGGTCAGTGGAAGACACGAACGACTGTGGCAGTTACTATGCTGCTAAGAAAAGTTAGAAAACCAGGTTTTCAAAAAATAAAAAATAAAAAAAGTAGAGAGAGAGAGAGAAAAAGGTCAAGAGTGTCAATTTATAGCTGTTTTTCTCCGAGAGGTGGGTAGACTGTATAAGATTATCAACCATTTAGCATAGTTAGCTTAGCTACAGACTACTGATAAATCATCCATCCATCCATCCATCCATCCATCTTCTTCCGCTTATCCGGGATCGGGTTGTGGGGGCAGCAGCTTCAGAAGGGAGGCCCAGACTTCCCTCTCCCCAGCCACTTCTTCCAGCTCCTCCGGGGGAACCCCAAGGCGTTCCCAGGCCAGCCGAGAGCCTCCAGTCCCTCCAGCGTGTCCTGGGTCTTCCTCGGGGCCTCCTCCCGGTGGGACATGCCCGGAACACCTCACCAGGGAGGCG
>NW_006800470.1:0-93927 GCF_000485575.1 Poecilia formosa | reverse complement strand
AATACTGATAAATACTGATAAATACTGAGAAATCATTACTGTTTAAACTTTACCTTTAATAACATAAAGTTACCTAATTTTTAAAGTGCAATCAGTAATACTTTTATAACAAATTTATATCAGTAATGATTTCCCGGTTAATGTCAAGTTGTCATAACAAAGACATTTTGAATAATGTCAACTTTGTATTAAGAGTGTCATAATTTACCGAATGACACTTTATGACAACAGTCATAAATATTCATGAAGGCTTATTCATGTTCATGCCAGGTGTTTATGACAGTCTTATACACCCCCCCACCCCTCCTTCAAATAGAGTGTTACCAATAAAACTTTAACCAGCTGGGTTTTAGTCTGGATTTAAAGGTTCTCAGTGTTTCAGCTGTTTTACAGTTTTCTGGAAGTTTGTTCCAGATGTGTGGTGCATAGAAGCTGAATGCTGCTTCTCCTCGTTTGGTTCTGGTTCTGATGCAACAGCAGATCTTTAATGTGTTGTGGTGCTAAACCGCCCAGTGATTTATAAACTAAGTATTTTACAGCCTGTTCTCTGAGCTACACTGTAGATCTGGTGTTATGTCTCCATCTTCCTGGTTCTAGTCAGAACAGCAGCAGTTTTGACTGAATTTCTCATTCAGTCAAAACTTCCTCAAAATAATGTCCCTTTTTATTGTGAAATGGTTTTTGGAACACACCAAGCTTTAGTCTAAACTAATGTTGAATTTGGAGCCATTTGGCCTCAACTAAGCTCTATACAATCCTTAGCCTTTAATCATTCATGCTGGACTGAAACCACTGCATCATTTTATTGCTTCCATTTTCACTTTTGTACTTTTAGTAGTTTCATCTTTTTCTCACTAGTGTAACAAGTTTGTTGAATAAAGTATTAAACTGAATTCTTCTGGTTGATAAACTACGTTTATTCCAAACACACATAGCATCTCGATGTTCAAATGACGCCAATGTGCTGGACTGAGGCCTTCATCATTAGAAAACCTAAACCTCGTCAGGCTGATAACCGAGACTCTTCTGCTAGTTATCAGGTGGAGTCCAGTCATTTTGACCTAAATTACAAGTTTTATTAATAACTGCCCTTCACAATTATTTAGCTATGAACAGCTGGACTCCTACTCACTGGAAACAGTTGAAGGATTTCTTCCTCCCAAAGTAAACTCTTCTCACAAAGATATTTTAATATTTCATAAACATTCCGAGTACAGTTTAGAGTAAAATCACAAGATCTTTAACATATGAACATTTTAATGTTACAATTGGAAACAGATTTTCTGTCTTTTGAAAACGTCTTAAATAAAAACGATGCAGAAATATTCCAGCAGGTTCTCCCAGCTCCACCAGTTCACTGGTGCCGGTTCTTCACTCTGTATCTCGGAACCAGAAACTAAAACCGGTTTCTGCTCTTTGGACCAGAAATTATTTTTAGACAAAATATTAGATTGTTGCTTCATAAGCAAATTAGAATAAAAGCTGAACTAAATAAATCTTTGGTATGTGTAAACTGGTCTGACTTAAAACTAAGCAATAAAATACAAAGTTGATTGATTTAATGACCCCCGACCTCTGGACAGGTCCTGACGAACTGAATAAAAACTGGAGAAGAAACTAAATTCTGGAAAAAAAAAAAAACAAAAGAAAAAATAAATAAAACCAAAATTCCCTTCAGTTCCTCAGCAGCAGAACCGATGTAGGTCTCAGAGGTCATCCTGAAGGTCACCCAGCATCTGCTCTCATATCACATCCACTGCAAGCAGATTACCCACGATGCCGTTCACCTCCACCCCTAACCTGGAAGACTCTGATCCCAATGCCAGATAACGACTGAATAAATCAGAGACGGTTTGATTACAACATGGTGACCCGGATAGATTATCAGATGGATTACTACAGAGATTATCAGCAGGATTATCAGACTTCCTGTCGTTTCATCAGTAATCTGCAGCAGCGTTTAACTCCCATGTTTTGAATGAATAATCCAGTAAAGTCTGGATTACAGGCCTCAGATCTGCTGCTGCTTTATTTCCTGAATGTTTCTCTCCGGTTCAGGCTCCGCCCACCAACCAGGTGTTTCTCTCCGGTTCAGGCTCCGCCCACCAACCAGGTGTTTCTCTCCGGTTCAGGCTCCGCCCACCAACCAGGTGTTTCTCTCCGGTTCAGGCTCCGCCCACCAACCAGGTGTTGCAGAGAGGAGGAACAGCACTGATCATGTTTACAGAGAAATTATTGAAACGTCCTGCAGGGGGCAGAAAAACCAGTTGACGCCTGGAGTCTTCTGATTGGCTGGGAGGCCGAGAGCTGTCAGAAAACGATGAAGATTGAGGAAGATGAGGAACAACCTGGAAAAGTAGAAGAAAGCCCCTCCCCCGGTCCACAACTGGAAAGTAACTGCTGCAGTGCTTCCTGTTTCTCAGCCCCTACTGAACATGCTCAGAACAGCCAGCAGTAAATCCTTCCTGATATCCAGGAGCCTTCAGAGCAAAGGTCACGACCTCATCTCCTTCTGGCCAATCAGAGGCTGCAGGTCGGGGGCATTACTCGGGGTCAGCAAGGTCAGCTCTTGCTGGCAGAGACTCAACGTAGGCCAGAGCGCTCTGCAGGGAGGTGAGACAGTAACCCTCCTCACCAATCAGGAAGCTGAGAAGATAACAGGAAGTTGGTCAATAAACAAGCAGGAAGTGGTTTTAAACTTGATGCTGGGACAGAGAGAAGATCTGCAGTAGAGTTAGAAGAAAACATGTCAACGTTCTGATAGACTGTTAGCTGTTTCCATGACGACGACTCGCCTCTCATGGATGAACTCCTCCAGGGCGGCGCACTCCGACAGCAGCTGGGGACACTGGCAGCGCAGCAAAACGAAGGACAGGATGGGCAGCAGGTCATCGGCGCCGCTGAGGGGACATCAGGGGACAGAGGGGAGCTGAAATGGTTAATCGTGATTATTGAAATAACCGTCAATTAATTCAGTGATCGATTAGTTGTTAACTGGAGCTTAAAGGCTCTGAAGACACTGTTAGCCGGAAGAACTGAAACAATGAAGCCAAAACTGGAAAAGAAGCATATAAATGCATCAGCCGAGCCTTGTTATGACGGTCTAGCGCCCCCTGGTGCCGGGTTAGCAGGTTTTCTGTATTTCTAATGTCTAAAAAAGGGTTAAATGAAAAATCTATTTATTACCTGATTAATCAATACAATAATCGAATAATAAAATAAATGTTGGTTATAATGAAAGCTAAATCTGGGCTTAAATTAGAACTCCAGAAAAGAGATTAGAAATTATTAGTTCAGATTATTAATCCCCTTTAGAAAAACGAGGACCAAGTTCAGAGTTCATTTAGGTTCTATTGGGTTCAACTGAGTTTTATGGTTCTGCTGGGTCGCCCTCTTCTTCCCGCTCCAACCGCCTCATTGACCTCCTGCTTCAGACGTGGCGACCCAGTTTCAGGCTGGACCAGCGGGGGAGGGGGCGGCTCCAGAACCGGGGCGGTTCCTGCTGGGCCGGGCCCAGTGAGGCTGATGAGACCTGACAGCAGCGCTGCCGGGTCACGGAGCCCCAGACGGCGCCGGCGGCCTTTCAGAATCGATTTCACGGCTGACAGAGTCCGAAGCTCAACGAGGTCAAAGACAAGAAAGACTGTTTACTCTAACTGGACCGGTGCCGGCCTACCAGAACCGGCGGCCCGGCAGGTTACTCACATGGCGGCGGCCCGGGAGGCTCCGCCCCCCTGCTGGTTCCGGTAATCCTCGGCGCAGCCGCAGATCAGCCGCAGCGTCCGCACTGACACAAACAGAACAGAACCGGTAAGTGGGTCCGATTCACGGTTCTGAAGGCAAGAGACACAGAACCAGTCCATCGGGTCGACAGAGCAAGGAGCAGCAGCTGAGGTGCAGAGTGACGCTGCTGGTCCCGGTGGTTCTGCCGGGCCTTCAATGGTCTCATAGGAAGAACCAGTTTGGTTTCTTACTGTTCAACATCCTGGTTCTGGTTCTGATAGGTCAGGTTTGGGTTTCACTTTGGCCCAACAGAGCAGTCCACAGTGCCTGTTCTGGATCAGCAGAAGCAGCTGCTGGTTCTAAAACAGACCGACCCGAATTGCTAAGAACTCTTTGAAAAAGAACCAAACCCCGGAGGGAAACCGGATCAGAACGAAGAGAGTTCTGCTTCTCCTGAGGTCAGACATTTCCAGCGGCGCCTTGCGATCCGGTTCTGTGGTTCTGGTAAACCAAACCACTCTTTTAGAGACCCAGTTCTGATGCCAGCTCTGACTCAGAACCAGAACCACTGTAGACCCAAACTGGGTTGTGTTCAGGCTGTTGCTAGGATACCAGAGCTTTCCACAGACAGAACCAGAACCAGATTTAGGAGCTGGACCTCCAGATTATAATCTGGTTTAATCTCACCTACGCAGTCCAGCTTCCTCTGAGGGCAGCGGTCCTCCACCAGCAGCTTCAGCTCCTGCACCGCGACCTCGTAGGGGTAGGAACCTTGGAGCGTGCCGGGGTCCTGAGGGAACAGTTTGAGGGGAACGCCGACCTCTGCTGGCGAGGTGCTGCAGTACAGCGTCATGTTCCTCTGGAAGAGCTGCTCTCGCTCCCTGAGGACTCGCCTGAGGAACACAGGATGCAGGAAAACTTTTCACCCTGCAGTCAGGAGCAAAAAATAATCCCAATAAAGCTGCTAATCCAGGGCCGGCCCAAGGCATAAGTAAACTAAGCTTGGTTTAGTAATCCTAACCCTGCGCTAATCCCCGCAGAGTAAACAGATAAATACAAATAGGGAGCATAAACTCGCCTCAGTCTGCCTGGATCTGTCAGCTTTCCTCCATTCTTCCTTTTCACCTCTCCCATCAGGTTGGAGGAGTGGGCACACATACATGATTGGCAGTGCTAAGACCCGCCTCCAGGCTCTGTTTCTAGTTCGCACTGGGAGAAGGTATACTGTCACCACATGTGCACTCACTGCATCTAGAAACTGTAGCACCTGAAATAAAATCTATTTATGTCACACTGAACGAAAACGTCGTCTAACATGTTGTAATTTTGAATGGTTTAAGTCCACGAAAGGTCAGGGGTCACAGACGACTCCATTAGAAAGGCTCACAGTGTAGCTGGAAATGGAACAAAAGCTGGAAAATTCTAGAATGCATATTTCTAAGAAGATAAGCCACACCCTTTGACAAGTTGGCAGTCAGGTGGGGGCGGGGCTAAAGCCTCGTTGACACCCAGAGCGCCGACATTCATAGATTATTTTTTTTATTTCTAAGCGCCATCAGGAAGCCGAGAATCGACTCTGTACACACAAAGGGTGTGAATACTTTTTCTAGGCATTGAACTTCAGATGCATAAAATAAAACCATCTGAACATGTTGATGCTTCTTACGCTCAAACCAACATTTGCAGTTCCAGTCCATTTCTACCTAATTAGAAAACCAATTTATGAGAAAAATAAATGAGAAAGTTGGCAACCTTACGATAACCCCGTAACCCTGAAAAGGCCGCCATGCGACGCACCGTTTGCCAGCTGTCCCAGAAAAAACTAAAGCCGAGTTTAGGCTGATTTCCATAAACCAGAGAAACTTTCTGTCATTGACTGGAGGTCGGAGCATGGCGGCGGCACGGGGCAGCGTAGTGCGGGGCGGCGCAGCGGCCCAACCACCCCAGCAGAGGATAGGTGTAATACCTGAAGAGAGCCAGCAGGGGGCTCCACAGTGGCGTGAAGAAGGCCTCCTCGATGCAGCCCAGACTCAGGTCCTTATAGGCCGCCGTGTTCAGGCAGTCGAAGGAGAGCAGGCAGAGCGACAGCAGCTGATCTGGAACCGAAGCTCAGGATCAATATTCAGAATCCATCGATCAATAATCGGTTGATCAGCTCACCGATGGCTCCGTGGACGTCTCTGACGATGGCCTTCAGGTGTTCTTTTAGAGCTCTGAGCTCCAGCTGCTCTAGTTCAACAGAGGGGTCGAAGGTCAGCTCCGCCTGCAGGCCGCCGCGGGGGGCGGAGTCCAGTTGGGACAGGAAGTGCTCCAGGTCCTCGAAGGAGTCGTCCCGCTGCGCCGCGTCCTCGCTGTCCAGTGAGCTGCTGGTTCTGGTCGGGTTTCGCTCTGTGATGGGTCGACACACAACATTCACAACCGACCTGCTGAGACGATGACCTGCTGCAATGGTCGCCGTGGCAACGATCTGCGACGCCCCGCATTGTCTCAGAGGATCGACGCCCAACTTTACCAACTGGATGTTTCACCTGGAGAGAGACGGACGTGGTTGCTGCGAGAAGACCTGAGCGGCAGGGCGGGGCTCTGAGGAAGACTCTGAGGAAGACTCTGAGGAAGACTCTGAGGAAGACTCTGAGGAAGACTCTGGGTGATGATGGGGTACAGCTGGTTGTAGATCCTGAACTGATGTTTCCTCAGCAGCTCCACCAGTGGATGATCAGACCTGGAAGAAACCAGGATCATCACTCCAGACTCGGATATAGATATATATATATAGATGTATCCCATAATCACCTGAGCAGGTAGGAGAGCAGATCCAGAACCAGCGAGGCGTCCGGGTTCTTCTTGATGTTGGTTCTCCACTGTTTGGGCCAGTCCTAGAACCAGAACCACCTTTAGCCAGACCACTCTGGGCCCAGCAGAACCTCTAGCAGATGGACCCATCCCGACTAGAGCAGAACACAGTTGGTACCGAGACGTTCTGCTGGGCCAGCTGGTCATAATGATTTGCCGGGTCACTCACATGGTCCAGTTCGTACTCCAGAACCCGGGCGTAGAGGAGCCGCTGCTCCTGCTCCTCTGCAGTCAGTGCTCCAGAGGCAGCAAACCTCCTGTTGAGACCAAACAGATTAAATTAGACCAGATTAGATCAGATTATCCAGGCTCCTGATTGGTCTGCAGGTTGACCCCCTCCTGGAGCAACCTGCAGACCTCTCAGGTCTCCTGGTTCTGGTTCTGATCTGCATCAGAACCAGAACCATACATGGAGAAGCAGCATTCAGCTTCTATGCACCACAGATCTGGAACAAACTTCAAGAAAAGTGCTAAGCAGCTGAAACCCTGAGCTCCTTTAAGGCTAAAAGCTGCCGGGTTAGAGCTGCTGTTGAACCATAATCAATGAAATGATCAATATATCTGATGTGATTTTGTTGACGTCTCATCAACATGTTCAGTTGCTGACTGTGTGGCTGAGTAACTTTCTATTTGTGGTTCATTGATGTAAATCAGTCTGAGCCGCCTTGCTGCTGACATGCTAATAAACTTGATTGATTGGTTGATTGATTAGACCAGAACCTGATTAATCAACTATAACCAGGTTGATTTCTTTACAGCCACAAATATGCGTCTGCTAAACTTTACAGGTCCCACTGCAGCTTCCAACACACAACAGATTGATCTTTGGATTGCAGTCGATCACATCTGACCTTCAGATAGAACCAGCCAGGCGGAAACGACCGGACAGACGCCTCCGACCCGACGCTTCCGACCCGACGCTTCCGACCCGACCAAACATTTCCGACCCGACGCTTCCGACCAGACGCTTCCGACCCGACGCCTCCGACCCGACGCTTCCGACCAGACGCCTCCGACCCGACGCTTCTGACCCGACCAAACATTTCCGACCCGACGCTTCCCTCGGCTCCCATTTGATGATGATGATGTGCTGCTACCTGTTAGCTTCGTCCTGCAGCCTCTGCCTCCTCTCCTCCACCTTCCTCTGCAGCTGATCTTCACGTTGAGGATGATCAGAGTTCAGAACAACCAGCTCTACTGCTCACTGACTACGGCAAGCCGTTTTAGCATAAAATCTGCTTCACTCACGTCACTTATCTCTGAAACTGGTTTATGACCAAATGTTTTAGTTCATGAGGATTTCTCTAATTACATTCTGAATAAATGATGCCAGATTTACCATTGAAGTCTTTGGAGGCTTCAATTCAAGAAATGCACATTTTATGTTTCTATTACAATAGGACTAGTCAAAGTAAATTTAAGATATCCTTTTTTCTGACCAGTCATAATTCTAAATCAAGATATCTTAAATCTTTTAGATTTATGCAGATTTTAAAATTTCAATGAAAAAAAGTTTCTGAAAATTCATCTCGCCTGTAGTTAAGTACAATGGCTGTTGGAAGAGGACAAATAGGAACGAATCTCTGCAGATTTCTGAAGCATTCTTCAATCACAAAGCTTGTGTTGTCATATCTTGTAGCACTGAATTCTTTCTCCATTGTGGCATTTTCAGAATATTTTGTGCCAGAAACCAAAAAATTCTGCAGGCAACAGTTTGGACGCCTCAGTGGCTGAACATCGATAAATGTAGTTTTAATGAGTCATAAATCTGTGAAATCTTACAGTGTAACTATGAACGCTTCAGATGACAAATCCCATGGAATCATTAGAGATACTTTGGAAATCTAATCTTTATTCTATTTAGCTTTATTTTATAAATATGTCTAAGTTTCAATATGTGAGAATTTCTGTTTGTTCAATTAGAATTTAATAAAACTGACAAAAATAATGTAAAAATGTTGATGATGTTTTTAACTCAGCATATTATGATCAACTTAACCCTTTCTGTTATGGAAAGATGATCAGGCTCATTGATTTTTAAGATCAATCAACTTTAGATTAACTCAATCCATAACTGGCTTCCCTCATCTGGATAGAAAAGCAGCTCCAGTTCCAGAAACCAGCAGATTTTAACTCTTGGCCTCCATCTTGGAAGCGCTCAGTGAAAGGATACGGCGTCCTGTCTGGCTCTGGCGATGATCAGATTTTCCATCATCTGCCGCTGCAGAGAAAGTGTCTGCAGCAGAAAAATTAGAGGAAAACATTTATGATAAACATTTATATCCAAAACACTGACATTTTAAACAAACTTTTAAAAGTAGAAAACCAGATTTCTAAACACGGTTCAGTGTCCAACAGAAACCAGAGACACATTTTCATTAAACAATGAAAACAGGAAACACAACATAAATATTTCTTTGAAACTTATTACATTTTAATTTGTGACAAAAACATGACAGAGAATACGGAGCAATCAGCAGAAATCCAGCAAACAAAAGTGGAATGAAAACAGAAGCTGAGTCTCCATCAGTTGATGAGTTAATAAAAGTCGATCCGGTCGATCAAGAACGATCCGGACCGGCTCCAACCAAAACGCTGGCAGCAACTCTCAGAACTGCAACAACAGGAGGCTTAGCCGCAGTCCAGAGTCCCAAAATAATCTGGAATAAAATGCCATGACGACCTTCGAGAGCTTCTGGAAGACATCAGTGGCTTTAATGGCTCAAACATGACCACATATTGACAATATATGAATAAATGAATTGAAGATTGTATCATATTTTCAAGTAAAACAACAAAATTAGGTGTAAAAACTCCAGATGAAAGTAAACAGAGCAGCAGACTCAAAGTGTGTCGATCAATAGGAGAAGAACCCAAATATTGCAGCAGTCATCATCCAGACTAAACTCCTGATAACCAGAACGAAAACCACAGGACCTGAAACACGTGCATCTGGGCCGCAAAGGTCAGAGGTCAGCAGCGCTTTAGATCCACCAGGTGCTACAGGAGTGAAATGACTGCTCTGTTTCATCACCTGCAGCATCTGAAGATGAAACATGCTTTTAGGTAATCAGATTACTGATTGCTTCATGAGAAAACAGAGAAAATCCATCAAGTCCTCTTAAAAACCCGAACAGCAGCGTGGATCTCTGCCAACCTCTGGACCAAGAAGCTTAGAGACGACCACGTCTGACGCCTCAAATCACTTAAATTATGAATCACACCTGCAGAGCTTACTGTGGAATAACATCTCTGCTGTCTGGATGTTCAGCTGTTAGCATGACACTGTCTTCAGTCAGAGGCCTGTTTAAACTGACTGCTAGTGGAGGGCCGTACTGCCCCCAGCACCACAATCAGTCTGCAACAACTCTTTGGAAATACTTGGACAATACGAGTTACGACAAGATTTAATAAAAATAAATACATTTAACTATTTCAACCCATTAAATGAAAACCTGAAGTTGGAGCTTAACTGGGTCAGGTTGGAAGTGGAAAAAGTTGAAAGAGCTCCAGGAATCTGAACCAGAATTTCACTCTGTTTAATCTGGAAGCACTCAGGCTTTATGGACCCGTAGTTCTGGTTTCGAGTGGTTCTAGTTCGGTCATAGGCGTAACTTCCCAAAGGACTGGTGTGCAGGGGTGCGGTATAGGGGGCAAAAGTGATGACAATTCTAGGGTCCCTGACCAAAATGGGGCCCTCCACAGTTTATTTATTGTTCATACAAATAAAAAAAAAAATCACATTTCACAGGTCAGTAAAAAACTTTAATTTAAAAAATATATATAAAGAAAGTGGAGAGTAGGTTCGCTATGCTAGCTTAACTTTCATCACCATGAACTCTTGCTGGGCAGTTCAAAGTATTTCGGTTCAATTAACACAAAAATAAGAAGACCTACATTTTCTGACAGGTTGGAGATCAGGTGTTTAAATGAGCTAATCAACCACCGAGACTGTTCGTTCCTAATGATCGCAAAATGGAAATTCAAAAACATAAACCTGCAACTGACAGAATGTTCTGTTTGGTGTTTGTACGTCCTTTTTTTTGTGTTTTTTGTTTTAATTCCTGATGCACTTGAATGTAATCTTTGCTCTGCCTCCCGGGGCTGTTTATTGGTTGCCATGGCAACAACTCTGCGCATGACGTTAAGCTGACAGACTGAGAAATAAAATAATACAATCACCCATTTTTCTACATTTTTCCCCTGGACAAATTGCATCATTTTGTTCGTAAAACGTGGTAATATTCAGAGCAATCATCAAATAGAAATATTTCATAAAGCATATAGGAGCCAAAGTTTGTTAAAATTTAAACCATGACTCCTACAAGAACAATTAAGTAAAATTAAATCATTGATCAATATAAAAGATAAATTTGCTTTGCTTTCTTGTATCTTTACAGAACTGACAGAAACCAAACTATGTGTAGATTTACAAGCAGACAATATAAATATTTTTTTTCCGCTTCTTTATTATTTGCTATATTAAAGCAAATATATTCAGCAAATACACCCTCATTCCGTGAATTAGAATGACTAAAAGGTTCCTTTGTAATTCCATCACCAAGTGAAAGACATTATATAGATTAATTATATTACTTCCGTTTTAACATGTTTATATTTCGCAGTATGTTTAATAGGTTATTTTTGAAAGTTACTATTAAGGCCTGATCAGGACGTATAATTTTATCATTATTCTTAGCAGTAAAAAAGAAAAGGCCAGCCAGTAACTGGGTATGCCACCCCACCCCTCACCAACTTGCAACACACAGTTACACCCTGAAGTTCGGTTCTAGTTATATGTAGTTCCGGTTCTGTTCGGGTTCTGTGAGAAGCTCATTGCCGTGTCTGCAGCGGAACACGTACCCGTCAATCTGGACCGAACCGGCTTACAGTAGTTAGCCAACACTTTACCTTCATAAACATCTTCAGCTTCCTCCAATATGGCTGCAGCTCCACCTGGTTCCGAAACGTTTTCCTAATTTAAACAGAACATTTTCCTTAAATCCAAAATGTCTCTGAAAAACTCGAGAAATAATCTAAGACGCGAGGAACTGAGAAAAGGTTCGGCTCACCATGGTATTTCCTCAGGCTCTGGTTCCCAACCACAGATATGAGACGAATGAGAGGTTCAACAGGGTCACTTGGACCTTATCTAGAGTTAAATAAGCCCAGAGTCCAGATAAATCCGCACTTTCATCCAGGGGCGCGGTACAGAGAGGAAAAGTGATGACAATTCTAGGGCCCCTGACCAACAGGGGGCCCTCCACAATTTATTTATTGTTCATAGAAAAAAAAAATCTGGGGCCCTGTCAATTCCAAAATTAATCATATTGTATTTTTGGAGATTGTTTTTAGCAATAAAAATTTAATGTTCCCACTCCCAGACCAAAAAACACACATCCATATTTGCCGTGCCCCCCCTGCATGAAATGGTTCGTTCCTGCTTGGAGCGCTTCACCGTGACGCTGTTAGCAGCGGTCAGTGGAAGACACGAACGACTGTGGCAGTTACTATGCTGCTAAGAAAAGTTAGAAAACCAGGTTTTCAAAAAATAAAAAAAGTAGAGAGGGAGAGAGAGAGAGAAAAAAAGGTCAAGAGTGTCAATTTATAGCTGTTTTTCTCCGAGAGGTGGGTAGACTGTATGAGATTATCAACCATTTAGCATAGTTAGCTTAGCTACAGACTACTGATTACCTCCATTTCACTAGCATTTAATGAATTAAGGAAAAAATAGCAACATATTCATATATTTAACTGGTACCTGTACCTTTTACCACTTAACAACAGATGAGTCAGTCAGCAGCAGCTCTAACCCACATCCCTCCTGACCTGCCCTCTCCTGGGTGAAATTAAAGCTGCAGTATGTCACTTTTATAAAAAATATTTTTTTCCACATATTTGTTAAAACTGTCATTATGTTGTGACATTATGGTATGAGAGGTAATCTGTGAAAAATCTATTTCCTCTGCCTTCTCCCAGTGCTCTCTAGAAACAACCAGTCAGTGCCAGGAGAGGTTTAGTGCTGTCAATCACAATCTCATGTGGTGCTGCTCATCCACCCTGCCCTTTCCTCTGTGCTATTCTGTAGCTAGCATAGCCTGTTGTAAATGCTTAATCTAGTTAGCATAGCTACCGGTGATAGCAGATAAACGATTTTCCTGTAACAATAAGTTGTTTCTCCACTATTAGAACATTTAGCAGTGAGTGAATGAGGGTGATTGACAGCGCCAAAACCCTCCTCCTGGTTCTGATTGGTTGTTTTGGTCAGAACGGTGCATTACTTAAATATTGTACTAGTTATCAGTATTGGATCAAAGAAAGCAAGGCAGTTGCAAGCCTTTGAAATTGTGACGCTTTTTATGGGTCAGATAGGCTCAAGAAATTGTAACAGCAGCTGCGTAAGGGGGGGCCCAATTTAATTTTTTGTCAGGGGGCCCAAGATTCCAGGCAGCGTCCCTGCTTTCACCCTTATCTTCATCAATAACTGACCTGACCCCGAAACGGAACCACTACAGTTTCAAAATAAAAGCCTGGAAGTCATGCTTCGGACCTCTTGGTCCCGAAGGAGTGCGCTTATATCTTGACCGGATCAGAATCAAAGAGTTCTATTTCAGATATCCTGAAGTCCATCTGCTGCTGGCAGAACCATCGACTGGAAGGATCCATCAGAACCAAACATCCGTTACTGATGCTAAAGCACCCCCTACTGGATCACCAAAACACACCGGAAAACATGCTGGGGCGCTAGAGAGAAGGTTCTGGTTCTGTTTGTGGCGACGATTGTCTGGAGGTTTTGGTCCTGAAACCTCAGGGTCTCATCTTGGGTTTCTGCAGATGGTTCTGTTGGTTCTTCTCTGTGCGGCTGGGTCATCGTCAATGGGTCCAAGGTTTTGGTTCCTCTGGCTCAGAGGTTTGGCTCATGTGGAGCAGTTTCTGAGTGATGGACCAGAACTGCAGTGATAAGAACACTGCTCCAAAAGGTTCTGGTGAAGAAGGAGCTGGTCCAAAGGTCTCAAAATTCTGGTCCCGAGATTGGGATTGTGATGGAAGAACCGGAACCTGGTCCAGCCAGCTGGACTTCAGAGATCAGGAGAGGAGCTCCATCATCCAGAGCTGCTGCTCCTTCATGCAGAGGTTCAACAGGAGATCCAAACTCCTCCCAGGACCAACTGGACCAATGTTCTGGTCTGTGGAAACCCTTTCCACTCTGACATTAAAGGTCTTAATCCTGTTGATCCTGACTGGCTGAAGCAATAAAGGGAGGGTGTGAAAACTTTTTCCAGGAAATGTAAATTAGCCCCTGGGATTCAGACAGGAAGTGGCGACAGAGATCGGCTCTGCGAGGTCCAGACTCACCAAGGAGGTTTTCTGGGACGCCTGACCCGGAGCCAGCCGGGCAACACGAGCCTCATAGGATGCCTGGAGCTTCTGGTTCTGCCGGGACGCTTCCTCCACCGGGGTCAGTGTCCTGCAGGGGACACATCCAGGACACATGAGGACAATCAGTGGACACATCGGTCTGCTATAGTCTATAGAACCAGTGGAATCAGTGAAACCAGTACAACCAGTGGAACCAGAAGCAGTGATTTGGACGTTACTCTGGGGACTTACTTCCTCCTGCAGTCGTGTGAAGCTTCAGTCTGTTGTCTCTGGAAGACATCAGGAGGAGGGAAAGAGGACGGCTGTCCACCATCATCTGACAGACCGAACGGGGACGAAGCATCAACCTGTCCCTCAGCACCAGAGGCTGGGGACAAGATGGGACATTAAGAGGCAAGATGAGAATGTCAGAGGCCTAACTCTAACCCAGGAGGAAGTTAGCTGTGATTGGTCGCTGAGTTTATGCCAGGGCTGCTTCTGATTGGAGAAGAGGACTCACTGCTGTCTCCAGCCTTAGGACCAGGCTCAGCTTCTGATTGGTCAGCTGAAGAACAGGAGGCGTTGTGGAGGACAGGGTTGACAGGATGGACATAGCGCTTCCCTATGAAGGACTTGGCTCGGTCCAGACACTGCTCCGCCACCCGCAGCATCCTCTCCACCTCGCCCTGCGTCTCTGAGGACAGAGACACATGAGATGGACAAAATAATCCAAGACAAAACCTATGAAAAGTTCATCTTGTTCAGTTCTAAAAGTTAAATAATCTATTCTACAAGATTAATGTGTCATAAAGTAAAATATTCCAGATGTTTCTTCCTGTTTCATAATTCTGACCTCCAGCTAATAAAAATGTTCAGGTTATCTGAAAATTACAGCAATTAATACAAGATTATAATCCAGAAAGGTGGACCTGAACGTCCCCACTGAGGGACCATAAAGGACATTTCTTTAGAGCAGAAGATCCAGATTCTGTCCAGGTTTTGGTTCTGGTTCTTCAGGAAGTCCAGGTTGACCTCCAGCTGGTCTTCTTTGTTGGTTCTGGCATTCCTCACCTTCTTCTGACGTTTTAGTTAGCTTCAGTCACGCTGCCACATACTGGTCCGTGAAGCGAATCGACCCAACTGGTCTGACTTCTAGATGTTGTTCATCGTCAGTTCTTGGTGCTGCAGCTGCTGAGTTGATAAACCTATCCTGATTTCCACCTTTCTCCACCAGGGGGCGATAAAACTCAGATCTGGGGCCTCGTGCATAAAAGAATGCGCAGTTTTCACACTAAAACTAGGCGGCGCACAAAAAAAGGGACGCATAAAGCCGTGCGCACGTGGCCGAGCACCTTTCCTTTATAAATCCTAATTTGCGGGAAATAGAGCAGCTGCTGGTCCGCCCTGTCGCCTCCCACAAATACATAAATTAGTATAAACACCCAGAAGTCTGCCACCACGTGAAGCAGTAACCATGGCAACGTCCTTGTTTGAAGCAGTGAGTATTTATAATAATAATAATTATTATTATATATTTTATTTAAAAGGTGCTTTGAGGGCACATAATGTCACCTCACAAAAATAAAATTAATACATTTTAAAGAAAAAAAATAAAATCCAAATAAAATAAATAAACAAATAAAGAGATCGTGAAAATGCCCGTTTGAACAGCAGCAGATCGTTCAGCCGGGATTTAAAGACAGACAGAGAGTCAGAGAGTCTTTGAGTGGGAATGTGGACGTTTATTCTAAATAGTGGAATCATGTGTATAAGTTGTACATTTGCAGAATAAAGATGGTTTATGTCCATAAGGCGCTTTCACAAAGCGGGCGGCTCGACGACTCCAGTAGCACCGGTACCGGTACCGCTCGGCTCCTTCTTTAGGTTTTGCTCAGAGATCCAGGATGATCACTCTGGATTAATCTAAACACTAATAAACCATCATCAACAGAAGATCAATATGATCTATGATCAATGGGTCCTTCTGAGTCCTTCTATTGGCGATGTTCTCCATCAGAGCCAAAACGGCCCACAACGCGGCACATTTTTCCGCAGCTACGGGATTAAAATTAAAAATAATCAAACCTGTTTGGAGTTAATCTGCTGATCCAACCCTGTTTTTTTTTTTTTTTTTTTTTTTTTTTTTTTTTTTTTTTTTAGTGAGAATGAAATAACCCCATAGATCCATTTCATGCGCTTCGGTGCACAGAGCGACAAGTCACATCAGTGGTCCCCAAAGTCGGTCCTGGGGGCAGGGGCGCAACTACATATTATTCAGGTGGATGCGAAAACATAAATCGACCCCCCCCCCCCCTCCTAAAAGGAAGTAAGGGTGAAGGAGCGTAGAAAACATACGGTCTCTCTATCCGTATGAGCGACCGTATGTTTAGATAGACTCAAGAAATTGTAACAGCAGCTGCGTGAGGGGGGGCCCAATTTAATTTTTTGTCAGGGGGCCCAAGATTCCTGGCCGGCCCTCCAGGACCCACTGCGTTACATCTGCATGAGACAAAAACTGAGGAAAAGTACCACAGTGATCCCTCGCTGAAACGCGGTTCACCTTTCGCCGTCTCGCTGCTTCGCGGATTTTTTTGTGCCGTTTTTTTCACAGTGCATTGTGTTCTGCGTCCTGATTGGCTAAACAGTCTCCGAGCTCCTTCTCTACCTGTGTGCCAATAATGTTACGGTATTTAAATAGAAGTAATACAGATTGGCCATTCAGGAGATGAGCTGAAAACTTTGAATGCCTGCTGGAAAAAAACTGGCCAGAGGCAGCAGAACCCGACCGGAGGCTCAGATCCGTCGCTCTGCCGCAGATCCAGCTGTGAATCTCTGGTTCAGCTTGGAGGAGACGCTTTACTGACACTCCGGATCACATTAAGGCCCGATTGATGAACACGCACATCCGCTGACCTGGAATCAGGTTTTGTTCTTTGGTTTCAATGTAGAGTATTTATTTATGCTGTGGGTAATGTCTTAAAGAACAGAGGAGTCTCGGACCATTTTCCGTACCGAAGTAACCCCAGAGTGAGAGCTTACACGTCTCACAATAAAGAACTGTACCAACTCAGGTAAACCGTGGGGGGTAAATACACCACACTGTGTAATAACTGTAAAAACTAAAGGTAACTACTTCGCAGATTTCACTGATCGCGGGTTATTTTCGGAACGCAACACCTAATTAAAAACGAGGGATCACTGTATTTACATTCGAGTGAGGTTTTCATATACTTTTATTTTTATTTTGTGTTCATGTTACTTTATTGTCTGGGGATAAATGCGGTTCACTTTTAGTTTGCTTTTAAGCAAAAAAAAAAAAAGTAAATAAAATGAAATAAATAAAAATAAAAATAAAATAAAATCATGAAAAAAAACCCACCAGGTTTGATGCTTATTGGTATAAAAAAAACACTTAATGTCGTCAGATTTCAGCGTATTTAGGTGACTTTTGACACTTTGTAGTTTGATATTGTTCATAGAAAAAGTTTGTGTGGCTGCCGCACATTTTCACGCCAGCGAAAAAGTGTGCATATATGGGATTTATGCACACTTTGACGCAAAGTTAATTTTTATACATGCCGACTTGTGCGTAAAATATGGCGCCGCACATGTTCTGTGTGCACGCCGCTTTATGCATGAGGCCCCTGGTGTGTGAACCTGGCCAGGTAAACCAGGTGAAGCCTGAGGAGCTGCAGCGGCAGCAGCATGTCAGAACCAGCAAACCGCGTCTCTCCCTCCTCATACTTTTCACTGAACACAGCTGCTAATGCGGGTCATCAAGCTATTCTGAGATGTGATTATATTAAATAAATGTCAGTAAATTATGATTTCAAGTCTGGAAATAATGAATATTACTGCATCTATCAATAAGTGGGTCTGCTTTATGTAAAATGAAGTAATTCACTGGAAACTGCCGAATAAGAAACTAATGATTTGAAGCTTATATTCTACAAAGCAGCCAAATATATTTATTATTTAACATGCAGCTCTTTGAGGCTCACCTTCTTGCAGAAGAATGTGTGATATGTAGTTGATCGTTCGCAGGTATTGGCAGTAAGCTTCCTGCAGAGACAGAAACACATCAGCTGTAATATCTGGTCATGGTGACATGAATTTCGCACCAGATCAACCTGAGGATTTCCTCCAGAAGTAACCAGAACAACATTCTCCAAACAGTTGAAGTAAAAATAAATGTTACTTTATTGAAAAACAGATTTATCTTCATAAATATTCAGTCACTCCAACCCCGTTCCAGTTTAGTCGAGTTCTTTATTCCAACCAGTTAAACTGGTTTTATCTCAGGAAACCCAGCAGAGCATTGACTCACTCCTCCTGGATCAGCAGGGGGCGACAGTGGAGAGAAAAAACTCCCCTTTAACAGGAAAGAAGTCCAGTAGAACCAGAACCAGGACCGAGCCAAAATAAAATAAAGATCTACGTTCATCAGGCAGCTGGAAAGAATGTGAACGGGTTTCAGATTTACCCCATCAAGAGACTGAGGAAGGAGAGGATTCCTCCAGAGAGGTTTCAGGGTTCAGAGGTCAGAGAGTCTGGAGGGTCCAGCGATCCGGAGGAGGGTTAATATATACAAATTTACCATCAGAGGGTAAACTACCACCTCTGGGGGTAAATGTGGGGAACCTCTCCGGTCCATCAGGAGCTTCTGCCCAATTTTTACCAACATTATGACCATAATAACCGGTCAAGCTCCCGCAGCTGGTCTGTTTACTGGCTTTGCTGGACATGACAGCTGGAACAGCCTCCGCCCCCATGTTTGTTTACATTCCCATACATCGTCACTTCCGGTCGGCTTCTGCCGGAGCTTTGATCCTGCCGTCCACTGAAGAGCAACCGCCTACCTGCTGCCTGTCTGCCCCCTCCAGCTGGATCGCCTGCTTGGCCATCTTCATGGCGCTCTGCAGCGGCTTCCCTCCGCCATCCGCCATACTCTTCCTCTTCCTCCTCTTCTTCAGCTTCACGGGCTGCTCACTAAGGTGCACGGCGCCCTCCGGTGGCCATGCAGGTTGTTTCCTAGGTAAATTATTAATATCTGTCTTCTATTGTCAGATGTGTTAATCTAAGGTTGCGGTTTAATTTTCAGTTGTCAAATAATCAATGTCGCATTGTTGCATTATTGCTCGTTCTGTGTGAAGACCCGGGTTAAAAAAAAGTGTGAATGATTAAAGGTAATAATTTTCTCTCTACATATTCAGAGGTTGGCAGGTATGGAGGACCAAAACCGACATAAGAAATAAAAGCATAAATGTGTATTTAGTTTTTCCTTTTCCTTACACGAGTTTCCGTTAAGTAATATGTTTTCTTTTTCATTTCCCCTAAACATGCGTTTTCGTCAAGAAAAGCAAATATTTTGTTTAGTCTTTTCCTTATACAAGGCCTCGTTCTTTTGTCATGGCCTCCTCTCCCGTTTTTACTTTTCCGTGTGCATCGTTATGTTAATGAGGAGAGCTGCCTTCTGTGCCAGCTCCTCTGCTATTGGCCAGTAGAGCTTTGGAACCAACGTCACTGCGTCAGACGTTTTGGGGCGTTTAGGTGCAGTCGCGTGGCTTTAATTTATTCTCCTTTGCAACTGCAAAATTTAAAAAATACCCATAAAGCTATCTAATTTCCACAAACAAATGCTTCTTTTCTGGTCTCTAATTTACAAGCACAATTTTTCACCCCATCGATATTATATTTGGAACAATGGAGACATTTTCTACAAACATAAATCTTTATTCTTGGAAAATTGGTTTGAACATGGAATCATCTTGGTTCAGCAGCTGTTTAGTCCTGATGGTGTCTTAATGTTTTATTCTGAACTTCTAGAAAGGTTTGGTCTCCCCATACTACCAAAGGAATATGCGCTTATTTGAATATGCATCCCGTCTGGTGTTTTAATGCTTCTTAAATCTTCTGTAACTTCTGTTCTGACTCCACAAGAAAGCAAAAGAACAACCATGATGTACGTGCCTTATTCCAGAAGGGCATCGTCTCTGTTCCTAATGTTATCTCTTATTGGAATAACTTTGCCCCCAACCTGAACTGGAAAAAAATCTGGTGTCTTCCATCTAAATATTTAATTATTAATAAGATCAAATAAGTGTATTTTAAGATAATCCATCGTTTTTATCCCTGCAAGTTTTTCCTTCAACAATACAAAAAAGACATTGACACAAATTGTTCATTCTGAAAACTATGAAGAAGAACTCTGTCACTTATTCTGGTCATGGTATTCCTCATGTATTTTCTGGCAAGATATTTGTACGTTTATTTCTCAAACAATTCTTGATGACTTTTCCCTCACTTATATAAATATGTTGTTTGGATTCTTCTCTTATCCCACTAATAAAACAAATTATTTTTATATTATCAACCTAATTTTATTAGTTGCAAAATATCATATACATAAATCTAAATTCTCAAATCAGAAACCTCACTTTTCAGCCTTTAAAGAGGAACCCGTCCATCCATCCATTTTCTTTACACCCTTGTCCCTTTGTGGGGTCGGGAGGGGTGCTGGTGCCCATCTCCAGCTTTAAAGAGGAATTCAAACTGTCATGAGGTGGGAGGTGTTGGTGGTGTGGAGAGACGCTGAGACCCAGGTTATGGTGATGATGATGGTTTAATGAAGAGATAAGCTCAAAAACAGTCCAAGACAGGCAGCACGGCGAGAGGCAAGCACACAGCTAAATACCGGTAGCAACTGTCAAACGGACTAGACGGAGCAAACACAAACCACAATACATACGACGAGGATCCGACACAGACAAAGACAACAGGTGGGGTTAAATACACACGGGGTAATCAAGGGAATGAGACACACCTGGGGAGCAATCGACGGGGAGGACAGGACAGAGACTCAGGGAAACAGGACTGAACACAGAAAACTCATAAACACAAAAACACGGATCGTGACACAAACAATATATTACATCTCTCCAGTATTAAAAAACTAGAAAAGCCATTAAGACAATGGATATGTGCTCTCACTCTAACATCTTTCTGAGTTAACTTTTTATTTATATTCTTCCTTTTCATTTTGTTTGTGCTTCCTATTGTGGTGGGATGGTGTTCTGTGTCTTTGTTTCTCCCACTGTTGCTACAATCGGCGGCTACATGTTGACTTGTGTGTTTGATCGGCTCGTCTGCGCCTGTTTTGCTATCCGTGGCTGAGATCATGGTTGGTTTTTGGGTGCTACACCTATCGTCCGTTTCTGCAGTGGTGCTCTAATGGCATTACCGACTGCAGCTGGAGGTTGCTGTGGCTTCCATCTGGTCCTCACCTGCTGACCCGCTTCCTCCCGGGTTAGGCTGAGTCTCCACCCCTGGGTAAGCTACCTGCGATTTAGCTTTTTATTTCTTTTATCTGGATCCACCTTTAATGGATTTTCTGTTTCAGGCACCTGATTGTGTTTGGAGCTGCAGCGTTTGGACGCTCTGCTGTTTTGCCGTTGTTTGTTTGGGCCGCTCTCAACTAAACCTGTTGCTGGTTGGGCTGGGCATTACTCCTCTGGCCCCTTCGAAGGGCATTTGGAAGTGGATGACAACAATTTGTTCCATTCTTTGAAGTGTTTCCTTTTACAGTTTATTTGTTGTGTGTTATTGAAGTTACTAATTTGCTTTCTTGTTTGTTTTTACTAATTTCTTTTGCATGTTTTGTTTTTCTTTTGGAATAATTGAACTTGTCTGTCCTTTATGTGTTCCTTTTTGTTCCAGGGACCAAGTAGTAGGCCTGAAGCCTCGTTTTTACAAAAAGAAATGTTTTAAGGAAATTGAATAAAATATTGTGCACTGCTCAGTCTGTGTTCGGGTGCATCTGGTAACTTTTAAAAAGATCTCCACCTGCTGGTCACACTATGTAACACCCTGGCATTATTGTCTGTTTTACTTATTTGTGTTAATTTTGCTATTTTGTAAACCCCTTTATTGTCAATGGGGGAAAAAAAGTTTAGGTCCAGTCGCTTGGTGCCATCTTTACAGGCCACAGACCAAAATAAACTTCATCCCGGTGGTTTTATTGTGTTACTGACTGCAGTGACGTTAGTTTCGAATTGGATATTGGATATTCCAATATCCGCCGAACAAGCGGCGTTTATCTCAAGGATGATCCGATTTATGAACGCTAATTTCGGCCAGCCGATCTCCTGCTCCCTCCTTAGCGCTTCACTCCTGTCAAACAAATGTTAATAAATGCCTTGTGACCAACTGATACCAAAAAGTGGTAATTCATGCCTTTACATGAGACACATAGCCCTCTATTAAAATGCCAAGTCATATTCAATATTTTAAATAACTTTAATGTTAAATATGTTTTCTTCAATAGCTTCCATATTGTGTGCCACATTGACTAGAAGTCAGTGTGTAATTGTACTAAACTCCATATATGAGGCACATGCATTTTTATTAAATTTTAACTAAATTTTTATTTTTGTTAGCCATTTTTTTTAGTTTAAATTTAGTATTTCTCTTCAATAGCTTCTAGGTCATGTGACCTATTGAGTCAAAATCAGTGTGGAATTGTTATAGATCCACAACTCTTTTGGTCCTCCACAATAAACATGTACAATAACAATAATGCTGCATATATTTAGTTTTAAGTTGGTGTGAATAATTGATCAATATCTGAGTTGTTTGCCATCATTACAAACATGACAAATATAACCATAACTCTGCCATCTGCCATACAGTTGCTTCTTTTTGTGCTTTGGAGTTTCTGTGCTGATTAATTTTTTTGTGAAGTGATAAAAGCTGGTAGCTCTTGAATTGCAACAATATAAAGCTGTATCTCCTTCAGCCCACTGGCTGCCATGTTGAACCTTGAGATGCCAGGAGACCTAAATCCTGAACTTCATGGAGTCATCCCAGTTTTCCATGTCTGGCATATAACCATTCATTTTATCTTTTAAACTGGTTCTATTGATCCTGTGTCCAGACAGAGGGATAATCAGTAGCCCAGCATCATGACCTGTTTGTTATGAAGATCCTCCAGCTTCATCTTCCCAACATGGCTCCTCCTCACCCTGACAGGAGGAACCACAGAGCTCTGTTAGGTTAAAGCTCATCTTCTGGAGTTGGGATGTTTTTCCTCCAACAGGTTCCAGAGGAATCACCTCAAAGCAGATGTTGGACTGGATTTTATTTCACTGTCATTTGTGAATGTTAGCTTCTCATTTTCAACAGTGGAGCTATAAAGGTTGAAAAAGGTTTTAATTTAGGAGAAAATCTCATCAACATCAATATTTCCACTAACTAAGAGGCCAAAAAATAACTGTTTGATAAAGGAAAAGCCTCTCAGACTCTGAGCCCGACAGCACCAAACTATTTTTTATTATATTAGACAATTTAATTTCACATAATTATCGCGGTAGAAGCCATTTGTTTGTTAAATACTTAATGAAACATATTTACCGTGTCTGATGTTTGTTGTAAATGACGTACAGTCACAAAGAACGAGGTAATCAGTCCAAGTTTGTCGTTTATTGACCGATCAGAAACTACAGCAGCTGTGATTCGCCACAGCAAAGGTAAAACAACCTGAACAGGTGATCAACTCTAAACCACTCGCACCTTTTTACTCTCCGTCTCTCTTTGTCATTTAAGCCCACCCGTTGCCATGGCAACCTCCTGCTCCACAAGCCGACCAGAGATTACATTAAAAACATTCAGTCCGTTATGATATCAGGTTTTCAGGCTTGATATTTATTTTTGCGATCATTAATAATCCTCCCTGAACACAGCGGTGGTTGATTAGTTCATTTTAAACTCCTGCTCTGCTCCTTATTTTGGTAATGGAACCGAAACGCACAGAATTGCGCAACACCGTGTAGAAACAATAATCACTGAGATTATTATTGTTGTTGGGTCATTAATTTGAACACGTTTTGTTGATTTTGTTGTTGTTCTTTAATAAAGTTCTGAACGTTTTGATAAGCAGCCAGAGGACCTGCTGGTCTCAGCCTCCTGGCGGCTTTCAGTTTGTCACCTAATGCCGAGATCGACTCATCGCACCGCCGCTCTAGCAAAGCACGAACAGTTCAGAAACAATATGAAATGGGAAAAAAGTTATTTATTAAGTCGTGTTTTAGATTGTTCTTGAAAAACTAATCAGTCACGGCTGCACAGTGAACCCGTTGATGTTTTACAGCAGACAGCCGCTCCTCTCTTGCAGGTACTGCGTGACCCCGGTAAATCTTTTAGGGGTACCAGTACCCGACCGTAGCCCCCTACTTTCACCCCTGTATATATTAGACTAGCGGTTCACAACGTGGGCGGTACCGCCCCCCGTGGGGCGTTCAGAGAACGGCAGGGGGCGCTGGCGGAAATTTTTACAAAAGGGGGGCGCTGGGATTCCTTAGGGGACGTTTGGTCGAAGGTAAACTTTACACCTTAAATGCACAACAATACCAGTTTAGACTTTGAGCAACTTGCTAAAATTGTATTGTGTAACACTAAAACATGCTTGGCTAGAACTGTATCGATGGCAGCTCTTCTTCTATTCAGTGTTTGTAGCTTCTTGGCGCAGCTCCGTTCTGCTGCTACTAGTAGCTTCACCGCATCAGGTCAGCGTTACACCGGCTGATGACGTTGTTGTGATTCACTTTGTCTGGTGTCTGATTTTTAAATATTTTATGTTTTATTGAGGATTTTTGTACATATGTTTTGGCAGTTCTGTGATCATGTCAAAGCATCAACTAATATTAAAAAGTGTTTTATTTCTGTTTGAAAGCTGCCCGCTTCCATGGAAGGACAACAGAAAATCGCTCTTATGAACATGTAATTACTACGATACCCTCACTGTGTATCCCTCAGAAAAATGAACCCATTTAAGTAAAGAAATCCCTCGATGGGTGACACCTCGATAGGGAGCGTTCATTTAAACACCGGAGCTGTAAGTGGTCCTGTATGAAACGGGTGTGATGGAACAACACAGCACTTTTAAATTTCAATAATCAGAATACCGCAATTGTTTCCATTGTTTTAAAAGGTTTATGTCAGTCTGCCTTTTCCCATCGATACGTTTCCTGACCGCCCTGCACCTTAAGGGGTTAAAAATAAAAATAAAAAAAATGATGCGCACATTGGGCAAAACTCTGAAACAGGAGAAGCTGGACATAAAACGGAGCGACGAACTAGATGTGAATTATGGCATAAAATCAGAGAATCCGACGCTGAACAGTGAAAAATCAACACATGATGTGAAACATGATGATTAGGCGGCGCAGCAGGTGATGAGTGAAGATTACTGATGGTCAATAAACGATAAAATAAATCTAGAAACAGGAAAGAAACTAAAGTGGACATAGCAATAAACCAAGAGAGGATAATACTAATCAAATGAAACTAAATGGAAATGAATGAAGAACAAAATGCAAGAATAAACTAAGAAACTAAAGTAAATACAGAGGAATAAACTGGTATGGCAAGTCCTTTCGAGCAATAATTAATACAGAGACTGTATGGCAAGAATAAACAGACACTATTTCCATATAAAAGGTTAAATAATATTGTTGAAGTGCCATGGGTTTGTTGAGACCACATCTAATACTGAGAATAAATATATCTTTAAATATATCTTACAGACCATAACAGTAAAGAACTTATCACTTATTTATGTTTTAATTAGATTTGATATATTTATTTCTTCAATATTATTTTTCTTGTCAGTGTTAATGTCATGAGGCTGATGACTCCATGACACTTTCAATTTGACTCATTAGGATTTGATTAAGAACCAGATTTGTTCTTTGTAATTTCTGTCCAGTAAAACTAATAATCTATAATCAATAGACAGGTCTATATAAAGATATAATCCACGTTTCTGTCTCATATTTCTATGGCATTAAAAGGAACTTTTGTTTTTCCACTGTGTTACGACCCGGCTCGGCCAGGGGAAAGGGAAGTAACATTAAAGAAACCTAGGTGGTAAGGTTTAACAATTTAGAGGTTTATTGTTTGGGTTCAACAGAAATAAAGAGGGTAAAAATTAACAATAGTCAAAATGTAGGGACTTACAACAAAAAGGTACTAAACAAAACAATCAGTTGTAAATCAAAGAACTTAACCAAACAAAAATAGACTTTCAGAACAGGGTACACAAAAACTACAAATCTCTAACAGAGATTCAAAGATCCCTCACAGGGACAAAGTGAGTGACACAAGCTATCAAAACAAGTTTACAGCAGTCAAACACCTAACAAAGTGGCAAGCTGTCTAAACAAAGAAACAGCCGCGCTTCTCCCAGGATGTCCTTGGTTCTTAAAGGGAGGCCTCAACAGTGATTGGTGGAGCAGGCAATTGATGACCCAATCACGGTAGGCCTCAGGATGTGGCACAGGACAAGCAGGGCAGCAACCACTTCCAGGTGGAGTCAATCTGATTAGCCACTGAAAAACAACAAACAAACACAGAAAAGGGCACTGGCCGTAACACACTGAAAGCTCTGGTTTGCACAATAAATGCCATGTGGGTGAAATTTTATGGATGATACTCTGATGTCCCATTCTCCTGAAGGCAGCACAGAGCTGCACCACCAGAAACCGACAGAAACACTGAAGAGAAGAAGAGCTATGATTAATATAGTTACAGTTCTATCCATGTTTTAATGCTGCAGAGCTCAGTCGGTTTGCAAATAGATCAAAGTTTAAACTGGCATGTTCATCTTTTATCTGCTCATTTTGTGGAATATATAACAACTAGAAAATGACAAAGAACAAGAATATTTTTTCCACTCTGATTGGCTGCTGTTAGGCCTACTGATTTTCAAGGTAGACACCTGTGAAAATAATTTCTATTGACATGGCTTTTTTGTTCTCTGGGAAATTATTTTTGACGATAACTCCAGAAACAACCATGAAAATCAAAACATCAACAACAGTGATAGTAATATTAATAATAAAACAATATTCAGTGCAAAGTAGCCTACAAATGCTTTGATGGGGGCGGCAAGGGACCTGGATAACGGATAGGGGGCGCTGGCATAAAAAAAGGTTGAGAAACACTGTGATAGAGGAATAAAAAGTACCTCATATTATGCTGGTGAATTAACGGTATTGCAGGTAGGTGGCGCTCTGAGCCGTTTGTCCTTCCTTCTCGCTCTCTGGTAGTACTTCCGGGTCCTGATGTTTACAGTGGGAGCAGCTTAGCAGCCGCGGACTTTGTTTATTTGCTTGTTTGAGTGGCTCAGAAAGTCACGTGGTACAGTTAAACATGTTCAGCTGCTGCTGGTCTCTGCGCATGACAACTGTAGGCTCTAATTTCCATTTCTGGTGTTACGCAGACTCACTGAAGCTAACCAAGCTAAGCTAACCAGACTAACGAAGCTAAGCTGCTGACGTCAGGTCGGTATGTTTTGATGAAAATCAGCAACCTTCAGAAATCTGTTGACATAATCAGAGGCTGTTTTATGATCTTTTTTCCAGTCCACCAGCCGCCATTTACTGTAATACAGGACTACAGTCTGAATAAACCTCCAGGTCAAATCTAGAAACGAGAATAATTTCCCTTTTTCTCCAGATGTTTCATGTCAGTTGCTCACAGACACGTTTTCTCCTCAGGCTGCAGAAGATTCAGATCTGAAGGTCCAATAACGCAGAAACCATGAAGAAGAAACCGCGGTGTCTAAAGATCTCCTCATCGCCTCAGACAGCAGCCGATGGATGTGAGGAGAGGAAGACAGGAGACAGAGAGATTCTGCTGAACACTGTCCCCTCAACCACAGACAGCTTGTCTCCTGAAAGGACGGCGATGGACACAAACTCATACTTCAGGGTGATAAAAGATGACAAAGAGAAAGATCCAGAGAGCAAGTCCAGATGTTCAGGTGAGTTCAACCTGACCTCAGACCTACCTGCAACAGTTGTATAGATTAGGATTTATGCAACAAACCATCTTTTCCTTCAGCGGTCAGACGGTCCCAGCTCCAATCCAACAGGAAACAACCTGCGTCTGATTTCCGCTGTTTTGTCTCCCAGCAGGAAGGACGACCAGCGCCGTCTGTCGTCTCTGCCATGGAAAGTTCTCCCCTCGCAGTCTGAGGCATGCCTTCAGCAGGTGGCCTCCGGGGCCACTGCGGGCCCTGGACCTGGCCACCCCGTCACCCCTTTTGGACCCGGCCGCCCCATCACTCCTCCCATTCCATTTGGACTTCCAGCGTCTGGTCGGGGTCCGGTTGGACCGGGATGCGCGGCTCTCAGACTTCATCTGCAAAAGGTGCCACACCAAGTTCTACAAGTGCCACAGCATCCTGCGACGGTTCCTGCAGAGGGTCAACCTGCCGGCGCTCGGAACCGGGAACCGGTGAGACGGCTAGCGCGTCTCTAGAGGTCCAATTCACAGAGAGAAGTTCCAAACCTGAAGCGGGTTTGTTTGTTTCCAGGAGGAACCTGAAGGGTCCGAATGCGCCAGCAAACGACTCACCAGGAAGTAAAGAGACTCAGAGGTTCTGGTTCTGGTCCAGCTGCTGCCTGGTGTCGTCACCGTTGTCTCTCTTCCTTCAGAATCGCCGTGCTTCCCGTCTTCAGAACCGCCGTGGTTCACCTCCGACCCAAAGTGCCTCCGCAGCCTGGTGGGCTGGGCGCACCGCCACGGCGAGGCCTGCACTTCCTGCCCTGACCTGAAGGAGGTGCTGGAGGGGCGGTGCGGGGGCTCCCTGAGGGCCGTGTGGGGCTGCGCCGATGGCCACCGTTACATCATGGACTCTCAGAACGCCGCTGCCAGTTACCTGGGAGACCAGGTGGGCTACTGGGGCGGAGCCTCGTGGAGGCGGAGCAACGAAGAGGATGGAGGCGAGAAGGTTCTGGATGGACGGATGGACCCAGGAACCCAAAAGAACCAGGACGACTGGGCCGAAGGTGAGAACATCATCAAACCTGCAGGAGGTCGGGCTGAGTGGTTCTGACCTGCTAGGCTTACTGGGAACTGAGTCCGGTCTGGTTGGTTCTTCCAGGCTTTCCTGAGGAGGCGACATTGCCGGCACCGGGCCCGCTCCAGGACCGGACCGCTGACAGCGATCTGTCGGACAGGTGAGTCTCTTTGGTCCTGTCCAGGTCTACCAGACCGAACCTTTTGGACCAGTCAGACTGATGTGGTTCTGTGGTTTCAGGGCAATCTCTGAGGATGAGCTCCAGGAGAACCGGGGCAGGTCCGATGAGGAGATGTTTGACCCGGCCCAGAACCAGAGGCACGCTGGCGCAGAACTTTTCCCAATTCATAAAAACGTGTTTTAGAAACTGGACCTGAGTTCTGGACTCCTGGTGCTGGTCCACAGTAGAACTAAGGTTCTGACCCGATGTTCTGACTGTCCTCTCCTCCAGAACCTCTAGGCTCAGCAAAACCCGGAGGAGGCAGAACCCAAAAACCTCGGAGGAACCCAGAGTCCGAAAGAAACCCGGACCCAAACCGGGCTGGAAGAACCAGTTCCGGCCCAAAGGGTGCATAGAGGTTCCAGAAACCATCATTGGTCCTGACCGGTTTGGTTCTGACCCATTTGGTTCTGCTGTTTTTAAGGGAGGAGCTTCCCAACATCTACAAGTGTCCGTACCAGGGCTGCACCGCCGTCTACCGAGCGCCTGACGGGTTAAAGGTCAGAACCGTTCGTCTGGTTCTGGTCCAGAGCCTCAGCCTGTTCGGACCTGGTTCTTATAATGGTTCCGACCCGCTGCTCTTGTTCCCCTCAGAAACACATCAAGGAGCATCATGAGGACATGAGGGAGCGGCCGTGCCCCCATCCCGGCTGCAACAAGGTGTTCATGATCGACCGCTACCTGCAGAGGCACATCAAGCTCATCCACACAGGTGAGGCCAGAACTTTCTTCTGGTGGTGGTTCTGGAGTGCAGCTGGTATCAGCCGTCGTCATGGCGATAGCTGTTTGTGTCAGTCGTCATGGCAACGGCTCCATTAGGCTGCTGTACTTTAACCAGCTAACCCTTCCAGGCCTTAATTATTCAGATGTAATATTTTTATAGCTTTTCCACTTTGTTGTTTTCTGTCCTGCTGATTGAAACGGTTTCTTCCAGAGGAGAGGAACTACATCTGTGATCAGTGCGGTCAGACCTTCAAGCAGCGGAAACACCTGTCGGTTCATCAGATGAGACATTCAGGAGCCAAACCGCTGCAGTAAGTCCTGGTGGTGGCGCTATAATACACCTTAGGAATACAATATCTGGACTTTACCTGTCACATCATCCATCCTCATGTTTTTGGGACCTCTGTAGAAATATGGCACATGGATTCAAGATGAACTATTGTTAAAGTCTGAAATTTTAAAATTAAAACCATGTAAAAAAAAACAAAAAAAACTAGTTAAATTATTACATTTCTAAAACAACCAGAAAGAAATAAGGAGGTAATTAACATTGTTTAATTTATTGGTAGGAAGCATTTAGATCAAAATCAATTTTTCTGCTGCTGATAAAACAGATTCATAGCTACATATAGTTTTATTTCCTGTTATTTTAATTTGACTTAATAAAATAACAGGATAAAATAAGTAAAATAATAAACAGGAACAATTTAATTGTAGTTTTTAAGAGTTTATTTAACAAGCTGATGTCCGCTGCTCAACACTGCATTACCTTAATCAAACAGATGGTGGCGCTCCTTTAGTCTCCCCACTACCAGTCTTGATGTCTGACCCAGTACCAACCAGAACCAGAACCTGACCCAATCCCTGTCCTGCAGGTGTGAGGTGTGCGGCTTCCAGTGTCGCCAGCGGGCGTCCCTCAAGTATCACATGACCAAGCACAAAGCCGAGTCCGACCTGGCCTTCGAGTGCCGGACCTGCCGCAAGCGCTTCGAGAAGCCGCACAACCTCAACGTACACATGTCCATGGTCCACCCGCCGGTTCTGGCCGAGGCCCGGCAGGCCGGCCCGGTTCACCTGCAGACCATCGGTCTCACCGGAGAGCTGGTTACGCAGGACCAGGACAGATGACGGCCGGTCTGGAGTCCGGAGGAGCCGGTACCGTCCGGGTCCACTCCGGAGGAGCCTGCAGCTGGACGCAGTTTTTCACAAGGTTCTTCAGACAGGCTACAACAGAACCAGGAAACAGAACCAGGAAGCGGAACCCAGCCGGGTTCATCTGAATCTCAGTGTAGAAGCAACAGATCACTATTTAATCCCACCGATTACGATGGGATCAACAGAGAAGCGACTTTCTGGATTACGGCTCCAACATTTAGAAATACAGCTGCAGCCCTTATTACCATTTCATAACGCTTTATTTTGAAGGTCTGTTTTTTTTCAGCTCTGTCCAACATTTTTGTGGCGCATCAGTTAAACCAGATTTCTAAATCCTGACGGTTTTCTATTTATTTGTTACACTCCATGACTGTTGAAGTTGTTTGTTCAGATTTCTCTGGATTATTTGGGTTTTAAAGCCCAGAACTCAGTTCAGTTTGATCAGATATTAATGTTCAGATGAACAGGTTGTGGAGTTCCTGTTTCAGCCACCAGAGGGCGCTGGAGTTCAGCAATGTGAAGCTACAGCAGCACTTAAGTCTTTGGTTCTGGAACCGCTCCTATTATTCCAGAACCAAGTTTCTAACAATTGGGCTGCTGGTCGGACAATGAAATATTTAAAAGCTGATTTTTGCAGTTGATGCACCAGGTGGTGCTGTACTTCCTGTCAGCAGCAGGAAGGAGAAGAAGAAGAAACTTATTTTATTTTCTTTAGGATTCATGTTTCCACAGAAAAACCTGAAAATAGTAAGTTTTTATGAAACCGAGTCGACTGTTTGACATGCAGTATCAGGTCAGCTGGTTCTGGTTCCGGTCTGCTAGAGGAAGGCCACCCTAGGATGGTCCAGGTGAACTGAAAGAGTTGCAGCCAGTTCTGGGTCAAGGTCCACACAGTGAGTCTCCAACTGGACCAGAACCGAGACAAGAGGAAAAGGAGGTCAGTGGGGAGGGGGGCGGGCGGCAGGTGAGCCGGGCCGGGCCAGGTCAGGTCAGGGGGTTACCTGTCTCCACTGGCTGCAGCTCAGGGCGGCTGCTGGCGCCTGCCGGATCAAACTCAGGACAAACTGCTTGGTGCAGTCCAGAACCCGGGTGGGTTCCACCTGCAGAACCGGATCACAGTTAAGAGTTGGTTCTGGTGGTTCTGTGTCCAGAGAGAACCTCGTTCACCTGGTGCGCCGAGGCGGGAGCCTCTCCGTCCAGGAAGAGCCGCAGCGCTGCCAGGTACCACAGGGTGGCGCTGTGGAGGAACCCAGGGCAACGCAGCGCCCTCTGGTGGAAGGCGGTGCTTTGCTGCTGCAACAAACTGAGAACATGGAGGAGAAAAACACTGAGAAAAGCAAAGAGACCCTTACAATCAGTTTGCATGTCGAAACGTTTCAAAGTTCAATTTTTTACGCCGATTCAGGAGGAAGGAAAGGAGATAAAGAGCCCGGTTCCCCAGCAGAACCGAACCGCAGCAGGAAGCTGGTCGGTTTACCTGCAGACCGCCCAGGGCATCAACCGGCTGCAATCATCAGAGACCGTCAGGGTGACCGGATCCGGTTCCAGGTCCGGTTCTGGAGAACAGCAATAGCACAGATCTTTAGGCTACAGAACATCCAGAACCAGAGATCCGGAGCAGCCGGGGTAAACGGTACCGTTGGACCTGAAGAGCAGCAGCCAATCAGCTGAGTTCACCACAACCGCCAGAAGTTCTGAGCAGAACCATATGGACCTTCCAGAACTTTCCTCCTGCAGAGAGAAACCAACGTTCCAGAATGATTCAGTAGACCAGACCGTTGGTTCTGTTGGACCGGACCCACCTGAGGATCCAGAAGTTCTGACAGGAAGTCCATCACGAAAAGAAAGAGCAGAGAAGCCAGAACCTGGAGGGCAAAGAGAAGCTTCAGAACCGACCCAATTACAACAAACTGATCAGAACCTGGAAGGGAAAGGAGAACTGACCCAATCAGAACCTGGTTTGACTCTCACCTGCTGGTTCTCAGTCTCTCTCAGTCTGTTCAGAACCTCTCTGAAGTTCTGCTGGTGTTCCGTCCCGCCTCTGAAGGCGCCATGCAGGCTGGCGGCTTGGACCAGAACCGGACCTGGAGGGATCTGGACCAGAACCGGACCTGCTCGCAGACTGCAAAAGACAACAGAATACTGCTGAGCCCGGTCCATTTAGACCAGTCTTTCTCAAACTGTGAACCGCGGGCGCCCCTAGTGGTCAACAAGGTACTGCATGTAAACGACCGTTAATTTGCCGTGACGTCAGCTGAAAGTGCGACGCTACAGCTAGCTTACTGCAGTGAAAAACAATAATGGATAAGTGGCTTAAGACCGGCTGACTCAAAAGAAAAGCTGAAGATATGCTGGAAAGAAAACAAGTCCAGGAGTATTTCTGATCGGAAGAAGCCGAGTTACACCTGCTGAGAGTTTTGATGTGTCGTTCATGAGCGACTCGATTCTTTTGAACGGCTCTATTCCGGGAAATGTAGGACTCAAGTCTGTTAGCGAGAACTGTTCTTTATTTTTCTTATGACCTTGCTATTATTACATTCATTATTTTATTTAATTAAAATAGTTAACATTAATTAAAAACAATAGATAAATAAGTGGGTGTATATTTTTATGTTTAATGGTGCAGAAGAGGATTTTTGTTTCTGCCAAAGCAAATCAAGTCTATTTTTCTTTAATTCTGCTTCTAAATTACAAAAAGGCCTAAATGTTATGCATACAGCACTTGGTAGTATAGAACTTCTTTTTTACTTTCCATATGTTTGACAAAATTTGAAAGCTTAGAAACCACCCGTTTCACAATAAAAATAACTCAAAACGTCCTGAGGAGAATTATTCATGACAATAAATGAGTTACTGTCCTGAACAAACATTTAGGGTTAGGCGTTTGTTAACGGGTTAAGCGATCCTCTGCCTGAAAAAGTTTGAGAAGTTCTGGTCAGATTGTTCAGAAAACGTTCCTGCATGGTTCTGGTATCTGTGGTCTTGGCAGGTCGGGAGGGGGGAGGGGGGGGGAACCGGGTTCTGGGTCGTGTTGGGTTCTACCTGCAGGCCCAGAGCCGGCAGGCTGAGAGGAGCTGCAGCTGCTCTGGAAAAGGTTCTGCATCCTGGAGGCGGGTCCAGAGTGAAACCAGAACCGGAGAAAGCTGCTGCCACCAACGCTAGAGAGGGAGAAAAAAAGATATTGATTTTTAATAATTCATTTATTTTTCAATAAGTGACATAGTATCACAGCATGTGTAACAGAAAATAGAACTGAAATCAAAGAAACATAATAAAATAATAAATTACATTCGCATCCGTCCAAAAACTTGCTCTTCTACCACACTACAAATTACTTCTCCCTAACTCCAGATGTGACAAAATGAATCCAAGTCTGAGACTGATCTATAAAAATTTAATTCAATAGCCTAGACTTCACCATGTTAATAAAGAAACCACATCAATATTCAACTCTTCGTCGGCTTTACATAGACAGTGTGAAAGAAAAATAAAAAGAAGTTAATAACTAGATGAAAAGAGAAACTGGAGGATCAACACACATCAACCGATGCCACATGGCGGAAGAAACTGAATTATTAATAACAAGAACTTGTCCTCTATATGACATTTTAGGTAAAACCCACTTACATTTCAAAAGTCGACCTTTAACATTATCCAATACATTTTCCCAGTTTCTTTGCACAAAAGTTTCATTACCTAAAAAGACGCCTAAATACTTGAGCCCACCTTTTCTCCACACTAGGCCTCCAGGCAGACTGAGTTGATCCCCCAGCCGACTCCCAACAGCGATAGCCTCACTCTTTCTCCAGTTTATTTTAGCAGAAGAAAAGCAGCCAAAAAGAAGAACAGTGTTGACTAAAACATCAATATCTTCCTGCTCGTTTACAAAAACCATTAGATCATCAGCATAAGCTGACAACTTTAAAGAGACACCCAGGAATAGAAACACCACACAAATCTTTCCTCAGCTTATGAAGCAAAGGTTCAAATGCCAAGGAATAAAGCATCCCTGACAAAGAACAGCCTTGCCTCACTCCTCTTAAAACATTGAATGGAGCACTTAAGCCTCCATTTATTTTAAGTACACTCGCAATGCCACAATACAAAACCTGGATCATAGCTTTGAAACCAGGGCTGAAACCAAAAGCAGTCAAAGTTTGCCACAAATATTGGTGTTCAACCTGGTCAAAAGCTTTTTCTTGGTCTATAGAAATCAGACCAATATCTAAGCCCAATGAGCTGGAGATTTCCAAAACATCTCTGATTAAAGTGACATTATCGGCCTGCCAGGCACACAGTATGTCTGGTCCCTGTGAATGACTGAAGACATCACTTCTCTAAGTCTGGTAGCCAGGACTTTGGAAAAGATCTTGTAATCCGTGCAGAGCAAAGAGACTGGTCGCCAGTTCCTTAGATCCTGTAAATCTCCTTTCTTTGGAAGCAGAGTAACGACTGCCCGTCTGCAGCTCAGAGGCAGCCGACCTCTCTGCAGGCCATCTGTGATCACCTCCAACAAGTCCTCTCTGATCACAGACCTGAAGGACTTGTAGAAATCAACAGGAAGACCATCCATGCCAGGGGCTCTACCACTCTTTAGGCTCATCAAGGCAGAGTGAAAACTGTAGAAACCATCGCTCACATCCGGATTCTCCAAATGTTCACTCTTAAAAAGATCTTTGTAGAAACTGACAGCAAACTTCCTGATCTCAGAGGAACCTGAGATAGTAGAACCACAGTCAGTCTTTAGGGAGTGAACAATCTTCCTTTGCCCATTCTTTTTTTCTAGTCCAAAGAAAAAGTGAGACGGGGCATCCATCTCCGATAAACTCAGGGAACGTGATCTGACCAAGGCTCCTTTGGCTGCTGTGCCCAACAGGTTGGCCAGAACGGCCTTTTTATCTTTGAGGGAAGTTAAAAACCCTCGGTTTCCTGTAGACGCCGCCAAACCCTGCAGCTCTACTATCTGAGACTCCAAGTCCCTCATAGATCTGGTTATGTCTCTAGTGACATTGCGAGTAAACTGTTGACACAACTGCTTAGCTTGACATTTTACCATAATCCCACCACTGTTTGACACAAGAAAAATCTGATTTAGATTGTTTATGACTGACCCAGAAATATTCAAAAGAGCTGTATTAAAATGCCAATAGACCCTCTGTATACGGACATTTTTAATAAACACAGAGCAACAAACCAGACAGTGATCAGAAAAACCAACAGGAATTATTTGACAATTTTTAAATATATTCAAATGATGTTTAAAAGCATATATACGATCCAATCTTGCCAAGGATAAAAGATTATCTTTAGAATGAGTCCATGTATACTGTCTGATTCCTGTTGAAATCTCTCCACACATCTGAAAGGTCAGAGGTCGCAGGCTGCTGCCTGAGCCTCCGAGAGGATTCAGCATGAGGTTCTAGGTGGTTCCTATCAAGTAACGGATTTTCAGTGCAATTAAAATCTCCACACAAAAACAAATAATCATTATTATCACTACAGTCATTTACAATGTCACCTAAAGTATCAATAATACCATTCTATCAACCCCTTTAGTTGGTGCATACACATTAAGAAAAACTATATTCACATTTTCATATTTGGCTTTAACTTTTAATAAGTGACCTTCCTCTGCTTCACAAGAAACAGGCAAAAAATTCCTAGAAAACACAATCCCAACACCGCCACTGCAACTGGACTTGTGGCTAAAAAACCCCTAACCCTCCACATTCCTTCTTCCAATCACACTCATTATCAGCAGTGCTGCGTGTCCCCTGAATTAACATTATATCAATGTTCTTTAGCTCCATAAGTCTTAAAAACTCAGCCCTGTTCACTTCATCTCTGGCACCATTTAAATTTAAAGTGCCTATTTTAAAATCACATATTGAAAAGAAGAAACAAAAGAAAAGACACAAAGACATGTAAAATATTTCTCTAAATGTCCTCATCTTCATCAGTAGTGAGTGTTTGGGTTCTGACTTTCAAAATCAGTTTCTTTAAGCAAGAGTGATCTGTTAACACATCATCAACAAAATGTCCAGTTTTCTTTGTTAAAACCTGAGAGGATTCAACAAACAATTTTAAATCTGGAAAATATTCTTCTACTTTAATCATCCTGAGTCCTTTAGTTTTTTGCAAAAACTTCTTCATTTCTGAGAGCTTTAGTGCTGCTGTTGGCAGGTTCAGAACTTTTCCTTTTCTGAGACAGTTTCAACAAATTGTCATCAAGCATGCCCTCATCCTCACAAAAGCTTTCACAAAAAACTCCATCAGTTCTTTTTTACCCTGAATCTGCATCGAAACTACTGACAGATTGATCATGTTTCATCTCACCATCAGTGGTATCAACTTCATTAAAGCAATCACAAGTTATAAAGGATCGCACCTCAGCCTGTTCCTCTGCAGTTACAACAGAAGGATCACCAGGAACCCCGGCTCCAGTAGCATCAAGACCCGCACCGACTACCGTGAAACCCACCAGCGGCCCACTTTGGCGGCACCGGCACCATCACCACATTCAGCAACTGTGTATTCTTGATCTTTTCTTGGCACGATCAAATTATATGACCTTCTGCACCACAACCAAAACATTTCATATTCTCAGAAGCGGCAAAAACCATATAATTAAACCCATTAACTTTGAAATTAAAGGACAGGTTGAGCTCATTAGCTGTATGCCAGGGGCATGGCATAGAGGGGGGTAAAGGGATGACAATTCTAGGGCCCCTGACCAACAGGGGGCCCTCCACAATTTATTTATTGTTCATAGAAAAAAAAAATCTGGGGCCCTGTCAATTCCAAAATTAATCATATTGTATTTTTGGAGATTGTTTTTAGCAATAAAAATTTAATGTTCCCACTCCCAGACCAAAAAACACACATCCATATTTGCCGTGCCCCCCCTGCATGAAATGGTTCGTTCCTGCTTGGAGCGCTTCACCGTGACGCTGTTAGCAGCGGTCAGTGGAAGACACGAACGACTGTGGCAGTTACTATGCTGCTAAGAAAAGTTAGAAAACCAGGTTTTCAAAAAATAAAAAAAGTAGAGAGGGAGAGAGAGAGAGAAAAAAAGGTCAAGAGTGTCAATTTATAGCTGTTTTTCTCCGAGAGGTGGGTAGACTGTATGAGATTATCAACCATTTAGCATAGTTAGCTTAGCTACAGACTACTGATTACCTCCATTTCACTAGCATTTAATGAATTAAGGAAAAAATAGCAACATATTCATATATTTAACTGGTACCTGTACCTTTTACCACTTAACAACAGATGAGTCAGTCAGCAGCAGCTCTAACCCACATCCCTCCTGACCTGCCCTCTCCTGGGTGAAATTAAAGCTGCAGTATGTCACTTTTATAAAAAATATTTTTTTCCACATATTTGTTAAAACTGTCATTATGTTGTGACATTATGGTATGAGAGGTAATCTGTGAAAAATCTATTTCCTCTGCCTTCTCCCAGTGCTCTCTAGAAACAACCAGTCAGTGCCAGGAGAGGTTTAGTGCTGTCAATCACAATCTCATATGGTGCTGCTCATCCACCCTGCCCTTTCCTCTGTGCTATTCTGTAGCTAGCATAGCCTGTTGTAAATGCTTAATCTAGTTAGCATAGCTACCGGTGATAGCAGATAAACGATTTTCCTGTAACAATAAGTTGTTTCTCCACTATTAGCACATTTAGCAGTGAGTGAATGAGGGTGATTGACAGCGCCAAAACCCTCCTCCTGGTTCTGATTGGTTGTTTTGGTCAGAACGGTGCATTACTTAAATATTGTACTAGTTATCAGTATTGGATCAAAGAAAGCAAGGCAGTTGCAAGCCTTTGAAATTGTGACGCTTTTTATGGGTCAGATAGGCTCAAGAAATTGTAACAGCAGCTGCGTAAGGGGGGGCCCAATTTAATTTTTTGTCCAGGGGCCCAAGATTTCTGGCAGCGCCCCTGGCTGTATCCATAAGGATCATAAAAACCTGCTTTCTGTGACACACGACATGTTTAAGAAGCACAGATTTACAACCTAAAGAAACCATCTTTATGGGTGAAACTAGCTGTCCATAGCGTGACAACTCCTTAACAAGGGGATCGTTTTTAATAAACGGGGTGCTTTTGAGATGATGATCTTTTTAGCTGGACTAACCAAAAGGAGAACCGCTGTGAAAGTGTCATGAATGACGACGCCCCTTTCAACCAGATCATTCACTTTGGATGTATTATCAAGAAAGATCACAATCGCTCCATTCATACGGGAAGCAGATTTCACACCATCACAACCTACCGCTCCTAAAGCTGCCTCTTCTACTGAACAATTCACTGTTGGTATGAGTTTGACAGCATGACGGCGTGTCAACTTTTCAAACTCTGCACCGCCCTCCACAACGGGCATGATGCCAACCGCCAAACCAAACCGGTAGCAAAAAGCTACCAGACCAGTCTGGCACAACCAAACCAACTTAAAGATCAAGTAACTGTATGAAGAAAAAAGTGTTTGAAACACCTTGCAGAAAAAGGTAGAAAGACTCAAAAGTCCAGTCAAGCTGACTCCCGTCTCCATGTCCATTCACTCAGAGAGAGACAGGAAGAGAGGGAGAGATTGATTTTGATTTTTAAAAACTAATTCATTCACTCAGTAGTGATCCATAGGAACAATGAACACAACTTCAAATTAACACGTCCATAAATGAAAGTTCAGAATTATTCAAAGTAAATAAAACAGCTTCATAATCCTAAATATTCTGAGAAATATTTAGTTTGTCCATTTTTAGATAATATTTATATTCTAACATCAGTCTTGCTCTAACCATACTGTTAAAGACCTTTTCTCAATCAGTACTCTGTTCATTATTAATTTTAAAATTTCTACTCAAATAAATTGCAAGCTTTGCCTGACCAAGAAAAAAAAATTAACAACCATCCAATTTTCTTCTGTCTTTTGTCACATAAAAAAACAAAAATAAGACTGTTCTGTGAAACTTTCTCCAAATGATTTCCAAATATCTCTTAGTAATGTAAGTAAATATATTATTCTAAAACATTGTACAAAACAATAAAATAGTTTCTCTTAATAAATAAAAAGGGCATTTATCTGAAACAGCAGGGTTAATAACAGAAACAAAAGCATAGACATGTATAACTTGATCAATCACTTGTCTCAATCTGCATGCCAGAACCTTTGAGAAGATCCTGTAGTTAGTACACAATAGACTGACAGGTCTCCAATTCCTTAATTCATACAGATCATCCTTCTTAATGAGCATAGCCCTGCGGCAGCTAAGGGGTAACATCCCTCTTGCCACACTGTTATTGAGGATCCATCAGATCTTCAGCCAACACAGACCAACACGGTTTATAAAACTCCACAGGCAAGCTGTCTATTCCTGGAGCTTTGTCATTTTCCATGCTCAGCAACGCCTCCTGCAGTTCTTCCAACATTAGAGCATGCTCCAAAATTACATTGTCTTGGTCTGACACCGTTTACAAGTCAGTGAGAAACTCTTCTGTCATCACACAGTCTTTCTCTGAACTCACTGGCATATAACGTTGAAAAAAGTCCACAGCTCTTTTCCGCAGTTCAGAACGAACGCAATGAATGAGACGATTTTGTCCATTTTTCTTCTCCAAACTGAAGAATTTTGAGGGAGCATCCATTTCAGATACTCTGAAAACGTGAACGTACCAGAGCTCCCAGCGCTCTGAGCCCAACAGATCAGCCAAAGCAGCTTTTTTTCTTTTGAGTGCCTGAAAATGGCCTCGATTTCCTGTGGACTCGCAAAAAACTCTGAATCAGGAGATTCTCTATCAGAACCAGATAAAGCCTCTGAATCACTTTCTTTTCCACTCTACTTTTAACTGAGTCTTTTTAGGTTTTACCCTTTTAGTCTTTAGATTTTCTTTTAGTGTTTGGTACTTTAAAAACATTTTCATCATCCCTGATCAGATTCCCTCCACTATGAACCGTAAAACATCCATTTCTTCTTGTAACCCTTCTTGTGTAGTCGTTGGACTCTCTTTACTCTCTTCAGCAGAAGTAATGACATCCTCAATGTCACGTTCTGAAACATTCGACTGCTTTTGCTCTCCTGTTGAAACTCCGTCCCCACTGGCTGCCACCGGTTCTCCGTCCCCAGCTGCGCCCGCTGTAGCTCCATTCACAGGACCCGCTGATGTCCCTGGCTCTGGGTTTTCATTAACCTGAACTGTCTCTTTTTGAACCTTTTCAGGGTAATTACGAACCGAATGGCCCTCCTGGTTACATCCAAAACACCTCATAGTTTCCACTGTTGGAAAAATAGGGTAATCAAAGCCGTCAACTTTAAATTTCATCACTATGCTCAGTTCCTCAATATAATTTTTGAGAATCATAAACCCTTGTCTTCTAAATGAAACGACGTGTTTCAGCTTTGCTGATTTGCATCCCGACGGAGCGTTTTCTGACCACGATGTGACAATTCCTTCAGCAACACATCGTCGCTGATGAAAGGTGGCAAATTAGACAGGATGATCTTTTTAGCAGGGTTCATTAAAGGGAAAACAGAAGTTTGCGTATTTCTCAAAACAATTTCCCTCTCAACTACGCTGTTCACCTTATCAATCAAGTCCAAAAACATAACCACTGCATTATTCATCCTGGACGCCGCCTTCACACTTTCACACCCAACAAGTTCCCAACAGCCAAACCTACTCCTCAACCGCAAAATCCACGCCAACTGGTATTTTAATAACAAGTCGACGTGAAAGGCTTCTAATGCGTGCAGCACTGTAACTTTTCCCGGCCATCGCACCGAGCTAAAAGCTTGGTGCGATGGCCGGGAAAAGACACTATTGAAACACCAGTGGAAACAGATCGTGGTAAAGTGCAAAACAAGTGAATCACCACTGTAAAAGGTGAAGTTCAAACCTTTAGAAAACCTCACACTCGTTCTCCTCCCACTCCACACATGCAGCAGACACTCACATGCACTCAAGAGAGGGAGAGAGACAGAGGGGGGAGAGAGAGGGAGAGAAAACCTGTTGGTCAGGAGGAATTACTACAAAGCAAAGCGTACCACTGCAGAGACGAGGAGGAGAGGACAGGAGGCGCTCATCAGGGACCAGACCCGGTCCACTTCTGCTGCTGGACGTCCACACCGTCCCGCAGCAAAGAGCAGGCCCTGCAGAGATGGAGCAGGTTCTGGTTCTGGTTCTGGTTCCTGCAGGACCTTCAGGCTTGGAGCAGTGACTCACCTTCAAGAGATGAACTGTCACCGCGCAGGGCAACACGCCGGCTGGAGGACACGCCTTCCTCTGAGGAAGTTGGAGATGGAAGCTGAAGCAGTGGCGGCTAACTATCAGCTAACCTGCAACTAACCTACAGCTTACCTGCAGCTAACTCTCAGCTAGCTTGTAGCTAAATGGCTGCTAGCCTGCAGCTTACCTGGGGCTGTGTGATGTGCTGCAGCAGCTGGCTACAGTCTACAATGCTCCGCCCTGCTTCAGCCTTTATTTTGAAGAACATCACAGGTGGCAGCACCAGGAGCACCCTGACACACAAACACACCCAGCATTGAGTCACAAACCAGTATCACCTGTCTGCAGGTGTCACCTGGGCAGAGCAGCACCTGTTCCAGGCCTCTATGTTTCTCTGTAGGCCGAGCCTGGAGGAGACGCTGCCAGAGGAGGTGGAGCATCTCTCAGACACGACCTGGAGCAGGAAGTCCCCCAGACCCACCTGGCGACCCCAGAGGTCACCGACCTCTGCCTCGTAGACCAGCTCCTGAAGGCGAAACCAGCAGAACCATCAAAACCAGCAGAACCAGGAAGTAACTGGTGGTGAATGTTTCTTTATAAGGTGAAAATCCTGCATGTCAGCGTTTTGTGAAAGATTAACGGTTTTGTAATTTTGCTGATGTGAGTTGATTTGGAGTTTTGTACTGTTATTCGTTGACCGGAGCCGTTTTCTGACATATCTTCAGTGATAACAGAAACATGCATGCATAGAAGAAGGAACCTGCTATGTGAAAATGTGTAATCTTTGTTTTCCAGAGCTCCGTTCTGTAGAAGCTCTATCAGTAAACTCTCCTTTGCTGCAAACAATGAATTCAGTTTGTCTCTTCAGCGTTTATTTATGTTACTGGCAGATATTACTGATGGAGGTTCTGATCCTGTGGGAACCGACTGCAGCGCTTCGTCTTCAGAGACGTAGATATTTACCATGTAGACAGACACACTGGATAGAAATATTTTTCAGGCCAGAAACTTTGTTAAATCAACATTTTTTCAGGTTTTCACAGTTGAAGCTCCTCTGAGCAGCCTGGCGTTCTCCTGTGAGCATCGTTAGCCGAGTTGCTCACCTGTAATCTGGACAGCAGATCCGGCAAACAGGTTCCAGTTCCAGACGATCCTGGAGAAAAGTCCAGGTTTTCCAGGTTCATCTCCCTACTAACATCAAATAAATTAATGGCAAATAGAACAATCAAATTACTGAAGAAACATTATAAAATATGCACATCTTTCATTTTTGTTCATTTTGAGCGTTGCAACTTGAACCCTAAGCAAACGTCTCATGAAACCAACAAGCTGCCAATATTCACTAGAATGTAGAAATTTTATCTGATGTTTCAGACTCAAACTGGAAGCTTCAGGAACTCCAATAATTCATTGCTGCTTTGTTTGAATCCCAGAATGACGTCCAGATGTTTCATCTCTAAGTTTATCTTTATTCATCTAGATCAGTGGTCCCCAAAGTGGGTCCTGGAGGCCCAGTTCTAGTTCCCTCCCTGGTGGTAGTAACAACCTTTTCAGCTTGTCAATGTTCTTCTAATGAGCCACCATTTGATCCAGGTGCGTTAAACCAGGGAGAGAACTAAAACATGCAGGATGCCGGGCCTCCAGGACCCACTTTGGGTACCACTGATCTGGAGCTTCAGGTCCATTTCTAATTCCAAAAAACAATAAAAAAAATATTTTGCAACATTTAAAACCAAAAGCAGAAAAAACATAGCAGGCCATTGACTATTTCAGGTTCAGGTTTGTGACGAGTCATCAGAGAAGGTCATCAGAGTGTTGCTGGCACCTGGGCGGCGGCTCCATGATGGCGGTCAGCAGACGTGAGCAGAGCGCCCTGGGGTCGCCGCCACAGCCTCCCTGCTCCTCTGGCCGGGGCAGATAAAGCTCCCAGCAGGCCCACTGCTGGTACTCCTGCCTGCAGGGAGACGGACAGCAGAGCTGCACTCAGAGCCGCTGCTAACGTTTTCACCTGCCTCAGTGCTAACCGCTGGTTTCCGTGGCGATTATGTGTGAAGCTGCAGCACCGTGCATTCAGAGGTTTCTGAGGCATTCCAGGAAATTATTAGAAATTACTGATGCAAATTACTGATGCAAATAATTTAAAGACAGAAATAAAACTTTACAATAATAAACCAAACTCTTTGTTTTAGCTAAAGATCAAACCGTGAACCTGATGGTCAAATTAATCGATATAAATCAATAATTGGGAAATGAACTAAATACAGTAAACAGAAACATTTGTGTGTCTATCAAACAGAAATAGTTTAGTTTCAAAAGTGAGAAGAAAACAGTTAGTATTTTCTTTTAACTGAAGCTGTTTGCATGGCGTTCAGACCAGAGATATTCAAGTTTAAAGTAATTTTTAAAAGTAATATTAATGCTGTGGAGCTGTCCAGTTCAAGTCCAGCCCTGGTTCTGGTGGAGGTCGCTACAGATTAGGGTGATGGTAAGGAGGCCTTCAATCAGGAACCAGGAATCTTTTCTGATGAAGGTTTTTAACGTGATTACCGAGATCAAAATAATTTACAACAAATTTTTTGCTGAAATGTGAATAAAAACTGAATTGAATTGTTTCCACTAGAACTCGCTGTTCACTGATTTCTCATTTCATTATTTGTGAAGAGGAACACTTGTGGAAGATTTTAAGGAGTTTCTAATCTCACCGCTCTGCATCCGACAAAAAGTCCGAGTGTCTCTGGACTCTCAGCTCTTCATGCAGCCACTCTGAAAAACACAACTACACACAAACAGCAGATATTAAACATAATAAAACATTAATAAATCCTTAATAAAGTAATATAACATTACTAAGACCATTAATAAACATTATCCAGTCACAATCAGCAGTTATTTATGACAGCGGTGAAGAAAACTCTCCATCTTCAGATGAATAGCGAGTTAGGCTCAGATTCCCATGAATAAAGTCGATGGACCTGCTGGTTCCGACGGGTCCAAATGCTGCCAGGAAAATGTCCACCACATTATGATACCACCTGGTTGGTGTCACCTGGTTCTGACCTGATCCAGCCTGATCGGACCAGATCACGTCTCTCCAACCCGGTCTGGTTCCGGTCCGGTTCTGCTGCTCCAAGGTTCTACAGGTTCTGCACAACTGGGTCGGAACCAGTGGGTCTCTGAACTTCTGGGCCCAGTCGGCCCGTTCTACTTTGACCTCTGACCTCAGCAAGACATTCTCCTCCAATCAGCTTCTTTGTTCCTTCACCACATGAACAGAGATTATAATCCAGGAGATTAACTGATTCACTGGCAGCAGCTCATCATGTCTGAAACATTGAACCTACTGGTTGGATCCAAACACTGAAAGTGGGAAATCTCTCCAGCTGGGCAAAGAATAACCTGATGATCCAGATTAATCTCACCTGGTACGGCTGCAGCTGCTGCAGCTGCTGGAAGGCAGCGTGTCTCCACAGATGCAGCACCGTCTCCGTCCAGCTGATTCCATCAGTGAAGCTCCACAGCAGAGCACAACCATCTCCAAGATGGCCGCCTGTTGGACCGTCCCCCCCCTGTCCCTCTGGACATATCCTAGCCTCAGGGAACAGCCTTGGGACCAGATACAGGAGCTGGACAGAGAAACAACCACTGATGAAGAACGAGGGAGAGAGAGAGACAGAGAGAGAGAGAGAGACAGACAGAGAGAGAAAGAGACAGACAGAAAGAGAGAGAGAGGGAGAGACAGAGAGAGACAGACAGAAAGAGAGAGAGAGAGACAGACAGAGAGACAGACAGAGAGAGAGGGAGAGACAGACAGAAAGAGAGAGAGAGGCAGACAGAAAGAGAGACAGACAGAGAGAGAGACAGACAGAAAGAGAGAGAGAGGGAGAGACAGAGAGAGAGAGAGACAGACAGAGAGAGGCAGACAGAAAGAGAGACAGACAGAGAGAGAGAGAGAGGGAGAGACAGAGAGAGGCAGACAGAAAGAGAGACAGACAGAGAGAGACAGACAGAAAGAGAGAGAGAGGGAGAGACAGACAGAGAGAGGCAGACAGAAAGAGAGACAGACAGAGAGAGAGACAGACAGAAAGAGAGACAGACAGAGAGAGGGAGAGACAGAGAGAGACAGACAGAAAGAGAGAGAGAGGGAGAGACAGAGAGAGAGAGAGACAGACGGAGAGAGAGAGAACCTTTTTGTAGAGGCTCTTGGGGACAAAGTCCTGCAGTCGCTGTGGAGACGCAGAGTGTCCTCTGCAGAGTCCGTAGGACACAGCAGCCACAGCCAGCCTGGGGACAGAGACACGTTGGACAGAGAGAGCTGCTTTAATATCCAGGATGTAAACTGGGAGGTTTATTGGTTTCACTGGTTTCCAGACCATCTAACCTGACAGAGAAGAGCATGCTGGTCCGACTGCTGCTCAACACGGCCAAACCCAGAGCCTCTGCTACCGGAACCGGACCAGGCTGGGCCGCCTGCAGGTGGACGATGAAGGCTGCCAGGCCCAGGATGTGGGCCGGTCTCAGAGAAGCTGCCTGAGGACAGAAGACGGGGTTAACCCTTTAACTGCCACCATGACAAGGTTCCCATGGCAACCGTCAAGGACGCCGGCGTCGTTAAGGCAGCTAAGGGGTTAATCTCTGCAGCTAGTTCGATAGAAAACTGTTACTAGATTAAAGTGAACCTGATGAAGCCAGTCTGTTTTTACAGCTCAACTGATTCAACTATTTTTCATGAAACGTCTTCATTTGATTCTGGGACAATTTTTGTTGTGAATTAGTTTTGTCTAAATTAACTTTGTGAGACATTCATTTGTCGGTGGCAATCTGGCTGAGCTGTAATCTGGATTACGGTACCTGTTGGTGAAACAGATCCTTCAGTCTGTGGATTACGCTGGAGAGAACCTGCCGGTTATCGAGCAGCACACAGACGAACCTGCTGCCCCACAAACTCTGTCTGAAAACAGAAACAAATCAGAAAAAAAAAAGGAATTTCTGATCAGAAATTGAACATTTCTGATCGATGCTGCTTTTCCACATTAACAGAAACGATTCTTATTAAATAGGATTAATTCTAACCTCATGTAGTTTCTGACACATTGACAGAAAACTATTAGGACAATATCACTGCAGATCAATCATCTGCCAATAATCACTTCAAGCAGCAATTTGCAGTAAATAAAGTTTTTAATGTGAAAATCACAGGAAGTCACCTGTTGGGAGGATTTCCTCTGGAAGCAACCAGCAGACTCTGACAGAAACTTTGCAGAATTAAATCAACAACCTGAAGATCACAACACAAACACTTCAGAACCACAGACCCAACCTGGTCCAGAATCAGAACCAGAATCAGAATCGGGTTTACCTTCAGATGGAGCTCGGGCAGCGAGGGGGCGGCGGCCGGTCCAACAGGGTCATCAGAACCGGGAAAGACGACACTCAGGGTGTGAGAAACCCTGGACAGCTGGGCCAATGACTCTGAGAGAACAGAACCGGGTTAAAGGAACAGAACCGGGTTAAAGGAACAGAACCGGGTTAAAGGAACAGAACCTGGGTCCCGTCCTGCTGCCAGCAGTTCGGTGAATTCCTGCAGTTGCTCCTGCAGAACGGTCAGCGGGGCTCCGGGTCGCCGAGGGCTTCCTGAAACATCACAGCAGGTCTATGAGCTGCGGATCTATGAGCTGCGGATCTATGAGCTGCGGATCTAGTCAGCGCTGGAAGTTGATTAATTAATAAACTGTTGGGAAAATCAAACCCAATCTAAGAAACTCAGCATCAAATCATCTCTGAACATTTAAAGAAAAAGATTTCATCCAAATTTACTGAACTTAATTTATGATTATTACTTCTAATCCTAAATATTTACACCTGAATTGATGCCGTGATTGGAATGAAGGTTTAAAGAATAAATTTTATCGTTTACCACTCTGCTGCCGTCGCTTCTGACAGGACTCCACATACTGGGAATACTGGGCAGCTGGGATCTTCTCTGCTCTGCACACAACAAACCAGTTTGACTGCTGGGAATCTTCAACTTTCATGAGGAGAAACGCCAGATCATCAGCCAGTGAAGAAAAAGCAGAACTCACTGTTTCAGAGCTTCAATGAAGTTCATCTGAGCATCGGCTTCGAGAGGAAGCTGAAAGGATGAGAAAAATCTGCTCAACCCCAGTGAAAATTCTCACCACTCTGACAAACACGCAGAAAGTTCTCACCACTCTGACAAACACGCAGAAAGTTCTCACCACTCTAGGCTTCAGCAGCGCAGGAAGGAACCTGGTCAGAAAGTACGGCCTCCGGAAAATGCTGTGGAGGGAAAAACTCCGTTCAGTATTCTGGAATTTTAGCTTTAGCTGGCAGGAGATTTTAAGGTAAGGTAATTTTATTTATATAGCACATTTTCAGCAACAAGGCAATTCAAAGTGATTTACATGAATTAAAAGGAAATACAAACAAAATAACAAACCAAAGGACAAAGACGAAAGGACACATTAGGGCAAATGGCAACATTCAGACAAAACAAAGGGCAAAAACAAAGACATGAATGAAGGTGGTGACGTCACAGGGCCATGAAGCCACGTTGCTGAGCCTCCCGGCAAAGTCCGATAAGGTGTTGTTATCAAGGAATGTCCTTAGGAGCGCTCAGCGCCACAGCTGCATGGACACCAGGGAGGGGTGAGGTGGGAAGGAGCGTTATGTTTCTTCAAGGAGATTAGAAATATGCAGCCCTTCCAAGGCCAATTCAGAAACAGAATGTCTTAGGTCGGGAAGATTATAAATTTCAATCTTCCCTAAAGTCTCTCCGATACATCTCAGTTCCCAATCATCCAAATTAGTTTGGTCGTTCCACTGAGCCGAAACCAGCAACTTCTCCAAGATCGATTCCAACTCATTAGTGAGTTTTAGAGTCCTCAGCTGGGCTGCGAGTCTCAGCAAGACTCGCATCCAACTTGCGTCTCTGTCCACACCAACAGTCTGAGTGTTCGCCAGTTCGGCCAAGTCCGTCACAAATTTGTCAATAAGCCAGGAATCCACAAGCTCCGAACAGCAGAAATCCTGTTATCATGAATAAATCCAGGTGAATCCCGCCGGGTGTGTCCCCGCAGGACAAGAGGCTCTCCTGTGCTCAGACTTCTCGTCAAGAAAATTTGATCCATTGCATTGAAAGATCGGTTAACCAGATCCATAATTTGTAGATTTGGATGACGTGCAAAGAAAGGCTCCAAAAATATAGAAAAAGAGAAAAAGACGGGACAAAAACAGAGGAAGCAGGGCAGGCAAGGGCAGGGAGGGAGCAGAGGGAAGAAGCATCTGCCTTCACCGAGAGGAAGAGAGGAAACCTGTCACTTTGTCTCGAATCATTTGATGTTAACGCTTCATAACTTTATTATGTTTTAGTCTGCCTGTGTTGGTCAGGTCAAAGGTCAGAATGACACAGAGGTTTTTAAATCGCTCCATGGAAGCTTCAAGGATCCGACTGTATCGAGTTCAGCTCAGATTTCTAACTACGAAGATAAAACCTTTCCATGAACTGCTGCGTTTTCATTCTGTGAACATAAAAACTTTAATAATAAATATTTATCACAGAATAATTTAAATCCCACTGCTTTGCAGTGTCGCCGTTTTTGTCTGTAGTAATTGGGTCAAACAGATCTATGAATATAAGTTATCCATCTTTAATTCTGGTTGATGGGAATAATCCACTTTACAGGAGCTGGTTCTGTGTGATCCAACATTTCTGATCACACAGAGTTCAGTTTTTCTACGTCTGGCTGCGATGTTTCCATGTTCTAATCTCGTGTGGAGGGATCATCAGCCGAGTTTATTTGTCCCACATTTCAGCAAGAAGGCAATTCAAAGTTCATTACATCATGAAAACAGAAACACAACTGAACATTTTCACACATCAGAAACTTTATCAGTTTTTTTATAATGTTTCCATAGCAACTCTAACCAGATTTTAATCTGAGTTTAAAAGAACTCAGGGTTTCGGCTGCTTTACAGTTTTCTGGAGGTTTGTTCCAGATCTGTGGTGCATAGAAGCTGAATGCAGTTTCTCCATGTTTGGTTCCGACTGCAGAGCAGAACCAGAACCAGCAGGTTGATCCAGCAGGAGATCTTTAGTCCGTTCAGTGATTTATAAAGGGTGTGGTGTAGAACTAGATGATGTAGAACCGGGTGGTGTGGAACTACATGATGTAGAACTGGGTGGTGTAGAACTAGATGATGTAGAACTGGGTGGTGTAGAACTAGATGATGTAGAACTACATGATGTAGAACTACATGATGTAGAACCGGGTGGTGTAGAACTACATGATGTAGAACTACATGATGTAGNTAAGGTAAGGTAATTTTATTTATATAGCACATTTTCAGCAACAAGGCAATTCAAAGTGATTTACATGAATTAAAAGGAAATACAAACAAAATAACAAACCAAAGGACAAAGACGAAAGGACACATTAGGGCAAATGGCAACATTCAGACAAAACAAAGGGCAAAAACAAAGACATGAATGAAGGTGGTGACGTCACAGGGCCATGAAGCCACGTTGCTGAGCCTCCCGGCAAAGTCCGATAAGGTGTTGTTATCAAGGAATGTCCTTAGGAGCGCTCAGCGCCACAGCTGCATGGACACCAGGGAGGGGTGAGGTGGGAAGGAGCGTTATGTTTCTTCAAGGAGATTAGAAATATGCAGCCCTTCCAAGGCCACACGGGGAAAGCCAATTCAGAAACAGAATGTCTTAGGTCGGGAAGATTATAAATTTCAATCTTCCCTAAAGTCTCTCCGATACATCTCAGTTCCCAATCATCCAAATTAGTTTGGTCGTTCCACTGAGCCGAAACCAGCAACTTCTCCAAGATCGATTCCAACTCGTTAGTGAGTTTTAGAGTCCTCAGCTGGGCTGCGAGTCTCAGCAAGACTCGCATCCAACTTGCGTCTCTGTCCACACCAACAGTCTGAGTGTTCGCCAGTTCGGCCAAGTCCGTCACAAATTTGTCAATAAGCCAGGAATCCACAAGCTCCGAACAGCAGAAATCCTGTTATCATGAATAAATCCAGGTGAATCCCGCCGGGTGTGTCCCCGCAGGACAAGAGGCTCTCCTGTGCTCAGACTTCTCGTCAAGAAAATTTGATCCATTGCATTGAAAGATCGGTTAACCAGATCCATAATTTGTAGATTTGGATGACGTGCAAAGAAAGGCTCCAAAAATATAGAAAAAGAGAAAAAGACGGGACAAAAACAGAGGAAGCAGGGCAGGCAAGGGCAGGGAGGGAGCAGAGGGAAGAAGCATCTGCCTTCACCGAGAGGAAGAGAGGAAACCTGTCACTTTGTCTCGAATCATTTGATGTTAACGCTTCATAACTTTATTATGTTTTAGTCTGCCTGTGTTGGTCAGGTCAAAGGTCAGAATGACACAGAGGTTTTTAAATCGCTCCATGGAAGCTTCAAGGATCCGACTGTATCGAGTTCAGCTCAGATTTCTAACTACGAAGATAAAACCTTTCCATGAACTGCTGCGTTTTCATTCTGTGAACATAAAAACTTTAATAATAAATATTTATCACAGAATAATTTAAATCCCACTGCTTTGCAGTGTCGCCGTTTTTGTCTGTAGTAATTGGGTCAAACAGATCTATGAATATAAGTTATCCATCTTTAATTCTGGTTGATGGGAATAATCCACTTTACAGGAGCTGGTTCTGTGTGATCCAACATTTCTGATCACACAGAGTTCAGTTTTTCTACGTCTGGCTGCGATGTTTCCATGTTCTAATCTCGTGTGGAGGGATCATCAGCCGAGTTTATTTGTCCCACATTTCAGCAAGAAGGCAATTCAAAGTTCATTACATCATGAAAACAGAAACACAACTGAACATTTTCACACATCAGAAACTTTATCAGTTTTTTTATAATGTTTCCATAGCAACTCTAACCAGATTTTAATCTGAGTTTAAAAGAACTCAGGGTTTCGGCTGCTTTACAGTTTTCTGGAGGTTTGTTCCAGATCTGTGGTGCATAGAAGCTGAATGCAGTTTCTCCATGTTTGGTTCCGACTGCAGAGCAGAACCAGAACCAGCAGGTTGATCCAGCAGGAGATCTTTAGTCCGTTCAGTGATTTATAAAGGGTGTGGTGTAGAACTAGATGATGTAGAACCGGGTGGTGTGGAACTACATGATGTAGAACTGGGTGGTGTAGAACTAGATGATGTAGAACTGGGTGGTGTAGAACTAGATGATGTAGAACTACATGATGTAGAACTACATGATGTAGAACCGGGTGGTGTAGAACTACATGATGTAGAACTACATGATGTAGAACCGGGTGGTGTAGAACTACATGATGTAGAACTAGATGATGTAGAACTACATGATGTACAACTACATGATGTACAACTACATACTACATGATGTAGAACCGGGTGGTGTAGAACTAGATGATGTAGAACTAGATGATGTAGAACCGGGTGGTGTAGAACCGGGTGGTGTAGAACCAGGTGGTGTAGAACTAGATGATGTAGAACTAGATGATGTAGAACCGGGTGGTGTAGAACCGGGTGGTGTAGAACCAGGTGGTGTAGAACTAGATGGTGTAGAACCAGGTGGTGTAGAACCAGGTGGTGTAGAACTAGATGATGTAGAACTAGATGATGTAGAACCGGGTGGTGTAGAACCGGGTGGTGTAGAACCAGGTGGTGTAGAACTAGATGATGTAGAACTAGATGATGTAGAACCGGATGGTGTCTCTACCCTCCTGGTTCTAGTCAGATCTCCAGCTGCAGCTTCTGGTCGTCAGTCTGACCTGCTGCAGGAATCATGACTGCAGCCGATCAGCTGATTGTTATGACCAACTGGAATCGGTTCTTATTTCTCCCAGCCGGTAAAATTGATCTAGAACGGCATGAAACTCCCTGCAGTCAGAGTAAACGCTGTGACTACAACAGGCAGAAATGTTCGGATTTCATTCATCTTTTGTACATTAAATTCCATTTTCCATGAAAATTTACAGTTTTAGGAAAACTTCATTAAGGTTTTAGAGCTGTGCCTTTTAGAAGGACTCGGTGCAAAAGCAGAGTTGTTGCCATGGTTACTGTGGGTAATCATGGCAACCGGTGACGGTTTAAAGGCTTCTGCAGTGGGACTGCGATCGAATCCACCATGTCGATAAATACTCTGTATTTTTATTGCTATGGTTAATCTTGGTTGTTAAAATATTGTACCTGGGACTGAAACAAACTGAATTAATGATCTTTTTTTAACCATTAAGGAAACAACATAAAACAACTTTAATGATATTTGTGCTATTCTGAATGTTCAATAATTCCAATCAACTGTCGATAATAATAATAACTTAGTATGGAAAAGTGGCTCTATGTTTCCTGCAGTGTTTTTCTCCTTTTAACAGTTTTAGGACAAACCTCTGACAATGAGGTCTGCTCAAATAAAATACTCAATAATAAATAATTAGCATAATATCTATAGCACAGGTGACTCACCTGGCCTCCATGACTGTTGCAGGGATCCTGCTGCTGCTCTCAAACAGACACACAGCTTTCTCCACATCCTGTGCAGCCTGGCTCTGAGTGGGAAAACATTAACATACAATTTATTACAACTAAAGCTTTTGTTGCAGATGTGATGATGTTCTTTAGAGTTTTTACTGCAATGAAACAATTTGTTAGCTTCTCATGTTAATAAAACCAACGTATACTGAAAGTCTCAGTATACGTCAAAGTACACCATGTGCCACTGAGAGGTGACAGACCATCTAGACCAGCATTTCTAGCTCTAGTGACACCTGATCTAGATGATTTCCTGCTTTAACCTGATGGAGACGCTTGCAGAGCAGCAACCTGTTAATCAGCTATAAGACAGAAAACAGGATTCAGTTCCTGTGAATAAACCTACGCCACTCTGATCAGAACAAGAAGTAACTCAACTCTGAGTCAACTTAGCTCTGAGTTATGTGACAGCATAAAAGCCTTCGTCAATAGAAGGCAGCCAAAGAGAGACAACGGGGGCAAATTACAAGTGATGGCATATAGAAAACGTAACATTTAAAAAAAGCAATACTGTCACTGTGAAACAGCCAGAGTTAGCAAGTTAAAGTGTGAATGTTATGTGACAGAGAATTAAAGTTTGAAAATAGGTATGTGATTTTATTTGAACAAAATGTTAATGTTCTGCATTTTCACTTGCAGGCAATAAAGAACAACGACGTTTAATGTCTTTAATGTTTAAAGATGATTGTTTTAAGGAGGTGATTGGTAAATCAAAAGTTATAACAGATTCCATCAAAAATTAATAGAATCTGTGATTAATCCCCTAACTTTGTAAGCTTGAAATATAAATATGTATGCAGCTGAGGTAGTTGCCCTGGACAAGCCCCTCCCCCTGCTGCACGCCAACCAATCACCTGACTTAAAGCAGGTAAAGTCTCCCAGCTGCAACCAGCAGAAACTTCCTCCATTACAGTCATACAAGTAGTAGCAAAGTTGATTCATGGTGGGATAAAGTTATTCTCAGTATACGTCAAAGTACACCATGTGCCAGATTACAGCTTGTACAGTTTAAAGTAATAAATAGTCTACTTCTCAAATTCTCGTCTAGCTAAAATTTTCCCTTGGATTCCAGTCCAGTGTGACGGTGACGGACCTGGCCTTGCAACTTAAGTCATTTGTTTTTCTTCTGCCCAAGTTTACATAAAATTTGGAGTAATATCTTCTCTATACTCTCAGGAGATTTTAGAATCCAAATCCAAAGTTTTCCACTAATTGCCATTTTTTCCAGTGACCACCACTAACCTGCCCCCCCAGCAGGGGGAGATGTTTGCTTTCTGTTCTCTTCTCACCAGACGCTGCATTTTACTCCAACGCCTCCTTCTACATCACAATGGCTTAATACTGTCAGAACATTTTTGAAGGTAGAACAAATTTCATTAATAGTGAGGGGCAGTTCAGCAAAATGGACACTCAGTCTTGTGGAGTACCTCAAATCTCTGCCGTCATCCTGCATAGAATGATGCATCATGAAGACATTGAATAACAGTTTAAACATTTATTCAACGTTTAAACTTAGTCATGTGACTAAGTTTAAAAAGATAGGAAAAATATAATTACCTTTTAGCTCCACAATGCCAGCCCCCTTTTAAATTTTATTTATTTATTTGTATTTATTTTTTCTCTTTTTTGTTATGTCAGTATGGTAATTTATGTTCATTAAAGGAAAAAAATTCGGAGAAGTTATATAAGTTTTGCAAAATGTATGTACTGTCAACAAATGTATAATCTCCTGATTAAAAAAAAAAAAAGTAGTAGAAAAGTTGTTCAGGGCCCAACTGGTGAGAGATATTTAATTTTCTAGTTCCTGATGCCGTCCTGGGAAGCTGCCCACATTATGCCCATATTCAAAAAATGCTTTAATATCTCAAACCAGACGTGTCTGAAAATTCTCAGGTTTTAATTTTCAGGAAGGTTCAAAAGAAGCCATTTTGTTCTAAACATTAATTTTGAAAAGTTCCTTTCTGTTCATTTCCTGAAACTTCTGCGATGAGGCGACAGTCGTTTGTCCTCATGCAGCAAAGCGACTGGGGTAATTCACACATCCGAAATTTTGTCTTGCACACGCAGATATGCAAACCCAGGCCAGCAGCCGCATAAGTTGAAGAACGTTCATCTTTGTTGCTGTCACAAAAAATGTTCACCTTTCGCTGCCGTTCGTCAAATCGTAACGATGATAACTCGTCAGCCTAAAAGAGGCTTTTTAGCTGAAATAGTTGATTAATCTGCATGATGTGATAAATTCAGATTAATTGCATGCAACAGCGCGTTAAAGTTGACAGCCCTAGTACAGACACATTAAATACAAAGTGAGACAGAACGGTGGACTTCTTTTACCAGTTGTGTGTTTGACTTTGCAGCAGGGCTGGCCACACTTTTCAGAAAAGTTCAAGTCACAAAGATCTACAGACTGAAAGCAGGGAGGCTAAATAAAATTGACCTAAAACTAACCTTTTTGTGGTTGATGCCACCAACATAAAATACAAAGGGAGTAAGTTTAATAAGAAACACCAGCTGGGGATTGATGGAGACGCCGCTCTGCTAAGGAGAACCTCGTGGTGTTAATGTGAGCGATTCACATCAATAGTTCAGGATCCTGCTGGCTGGAAGTACCTGAAGTGAAGCACCGGCAGCAGAAACATCTTCATATAAACCCATGTCCTCCACCGACTCCTGCACAAACACAGAATAATAGTTCTGTTTATCAAAATGACCTTCAGATGAAACATTTCAGCTCAAACTCATCCTGCCACCTGCAGGTCGGCCAGCCGGGTCTTCGCCAGCGTGACGTACTCCATCAGGAGGCTGCGGTGTTTTGGAGGCACAAACGGAGGGTGAAGAATATGAACCTGGTATAAAAAGATAACTGTCAGCTATGAAAGGTCAAAGGTCACCCTAGTACATGAGCAAACGCCACAAATAGGTTTAAATGAATGTTTCACTAATTACTGCTACGGTTGGTACATTTACACCTTTATGAACTCAGACTTCAGTCATTTAGATTTTTTAGAATTTTAAACATTTTAAATTATAAAAATATGTAATTATTTTTTAGAACTGCTTCAAATTTGAATGGTTTCAGATCTGAAACATGACGTTTTTTGTCATTGCTTAGAAACAAACTTTGGCCTATGTAAAGTTGTTATTTACAAGAGAATCGATATAAAATCTTGATCCTGATTTTCCTGAAAATTGACATTTTGTGATTTTTTTCCCCACCTCCAATGGAGGCTGTTTAATATTTATTGATGGGAAAATAAAGCCTGGTTTTAATCACCTCAATATGTTCAAAATTCAACAGACATTAAATGTGAGGACGACTCCCACTTCCTGCTGCCTCCAAATAAATAAAATAACTAATGTGAATAAATGTGCTCTGTTCATTCAACCTGCAGCTAAATGATTTCACCTTTAAGTACTGAGGAGGTTCAAAGGGCACGAGGTCAGACAGGAACTTCAGCAGGAACACCAGAGACTTCTTACTGCCAGCGTGGAAACCAGAGCGTCCGCCGAACGACATCTGGAAGCAACGAAGATAAATTTAATAAATTTTACTCTTTAAAAGAAATGTTCATATACAAGTTGTTGTTAAAACCAGACAAAACTAGTGAAGCTGAAACCTTGAACCAGTCGGTGTAGGATGGAAACACGCCGGCGCCCTCTAGAGCCCCCTGCCGGGCCAGCAGGAAGGCGGTGATCAGCTTCTCCAGATCGTAGCCTCCGAACGCCGAGCTCAGCAGGCGGCACAACGCTTCTGGCAGAAACAGACGCAGCTCGCCATTAGCTTCGTCGCTTCAACCGGTCTGACCTGCCGCCCAAGGGGGGCTGGCCATGTGATCATGTGACAGTGATGCAGCAAAGGATTATGGGATGTTAAGCAGAGAAGTGAAGAAACCGGTAAATATCGCTTATCGGCGTAGCAGCAATAACCAATTCTCGATTCATTTGTTAATGGCATCGTGACTTACCCTCACCCCAGGCCAGCTGAAAGTTTACAAAATATTTAAATCTGAGCAACAAGGTTTTACCAAAAATGTTTGTGCGTTTTAACAAAGCAGCAACTTCACTGTAGTTTAGTGATTTTAAAATGTCAATGCTTCTCTAAACATGAGTCAGCAAATATATTCCGGTCAGAGAGCATGAAAGGAGATAAGCTGCAGTTCTTTCAACATGAAGGTTATTGTGTTTCTGGGATAAATTTTCAGTATATTGAGCAGAACCAACAGTCAGGAAATTACATGGCATTTGTTTAAATTTAGTTAAGTAATTGTTTATGGTTTGGAATATTTTGAATGAGATCTCTACCAACTGCACAGTGGTGCAGTTGGTAGAGCTGTTGCCTTGCAGCAAGAAGGTTCTGGGTTCGATTCCCGGCCCCGGTCTTTCTGCATGGAGTCTGCATGTTCTCCCTGTGCATGTGTGGGTTTTCTCCGGGTTCTCTGGTTTCCTCCCACAGTCCAAAAACATGACTATCAGGTTAATTGGCCTCTCCAAATTGCCCCTAGGTGTGAGTGTGTGTGTGCATGGTTGTGTGTCTCTGTGTTGCCCTGCGACAGACTGGTGACCTGTCCAGGTGACCCTGCCTCTCGCCCGAAATGTTAGCTGGAGAGGCAGCAGCAACCCTCCTGACCCCACTAAGGGACAAGGGTGTAAAGAAAATGGACGGATGAATGAGATCAGTGTAGCTTTCATAGAAACCGGGTTTACCGCTGAGACTGGACTGGGCCGCCTGGTCGTAAACCAGCAGGGTGGAGACAAAGACCAAGACGTGTTTCCAGTTGACCTCGTGCGTTTCCAGAACCTGCTGCAGGTGATGCAGCAGCTGCTCCACGCTGAAGATCGCAGCCAGCTGCCACAGACAGGAGACATCCTAATGCATGCATCCTCCACAAATCATCAGGAAAATCATGGCAGTGAACAGCGGAGATGGCTCCAAATATGATGCCACATTTAACGTTTACTACTTCCTTTCAGCACCAGACACAGAGTTGCAATGCTTACATTCCAGGCCTGATAAAGTGACAAACGATTCAAACATGTCATTCCAGAGTTTTCCAGACAGCTGAGTTGGTAGAAATCATTTACCTTGCAGCAAAGCGAGGTCAGACAGCGGCCGGCTTTAGCAACAGTCCAGTCATGCTGCGAGGTCACAGCGTCCGACACTGACGACAAACAACAATTTATTAAAACAAGTTTCAGGGTGGATCAGAGGAATTCATCCTGTCATCGTACCAGACACCAACGCTATGGCTAACGCCTAACCCTAACCCACCGTCACTGCTAATGCTACTGCTAACGCTAATGCTACCTGTCAGTTGAGGATTCCAGGTGAAAATCTGAGTCAGGCAGTGAGCAAAGAACTGCTGAAGAGCTTCTGGTGACACCGAACCTCCACATAGTGAAGCATCAAGAGTCTGAATCCTGCAGGACACACAAAACAGAAGAGCATAGAACCAAACCTGGACAAAAACAGAACTAGAAGTGCACCGATTTATTGGCGCTGATTTATTTAATTTTGAGAGCTCAGTGGTGATTGGTCGATGCTTACATGTCAAGCCAATCTCATCCACCGATCTTTTGGCAAAGGTTTAAAACTCAACCACTGTCCTCTTCTGCTCTGCAGTGAGAGGTTGGACTGTTAGCCCAACCCACCAGGTCAGGTCTGCAGTAACAATAGTTGCCCCACTCTTACCAACTCAAAGACTTTCTTGCTATATTCAGCAACATTTCAGACTTGATATGGACAAAATTGGAATTGGTAGGTCAGGCTTTTAACGATCTGTAATCTACGATCGGCCAAAAAACTTCATTTGGTGCAGACCTACATAGAACCAAACCTGGAGAACATAGAATGCCTCCAGGATGTCTCCAGGTTTTCCAGGGACGTCCCACTGGGAGGACGCCAGGGCCCTCATGTATAAAGTGGCGTACGCACAAAAAATGTGCAGTGCCATCATATTTTACGCACAAGCCAGCATATATAAAAATGAACATGGTGGGGCGCTGTGGTGGCGCAGGTGCAAAGCATGACCCACATAGGAGACCTTAGTCCTCGTGGTGGTGGTCGCAGGTTCGATTCCTGGCCTAGCAACATTTGCCGCATGTCTTCCCCCTCTCTCATTACCCTCTTGCCTGTCGGGGTGCTTTCAAATAAAGGCAACAAGAGCTAACAAAACTTTTAAGAAAAGTTTGCGTAAAAATTTGCCGTGAAAATGTATGGTAGCCACGCAAACTTTTTCTGTGGACAATAAACTACAAATCGCCAAAACTCATCTAAACACACTGAAACCTGACTAAATTCAATTATTTAGACCAAGAAGAATCAAACCCGATGTTCATCATAACTTTAATTTTTATTGTTTAAATGTAAACTATGAAACTGAACCGCATTTATCCCCAGACAATAACCTAACACACACACAAAATAAAGAAAATAAAAATTATGGTAAAACCTCACACCAATGCAAATAATAATTTCCTCAGTTTGTGTCTCAAAGATGTAACACATCATCTGAATGCATCTATGGCTCATTTCATTCTCACTGAAGAGAAAACAGGATTGATCAGCAGATTGACTCCAACAGGTTTGATTATTAAGGAGATCAGGTGTGGAGACGATCACAGGTCCATCAGTAGCTGCATCAAGGTGAGCCGTATCATACATACTGTATGATCTTTGTTGTATGTTGCTGTCAGTGCTGTTTGATGATGATCTTGTTTTGAAATACAAGTAGATTCAAACTGCAACTTGTGTTAGTGTTTTTGTAGATTCAAGTGACATCTAATGTTTTTTTAAAGTTAATTTGGGGATTATTGACTACCAGTATTATTTTTTTAAAGGTTTTATTAGCTCTAATGGCTTTTATTTGATAGTGAATTGACAGGAAAATTAGGTAATGAGAGAAGAGGGAAACTGTGCAGCAAAGGTCGCCAGGCCGTATTGAGGACTAAGGCCTCCATATGTGGGTTGTGCTTAACCCCTGCACCACCACAGCACACCCTACCAGTAGTCAGGGGCGCTGCCAGGAATCTTTGGTCCCCTGACAAGAAAATTAGATAGGGCCCCCCCTCACACAGCTGCTGTTACAATTTCTTGAATCTATTTGACCCATAAAAAGGGTCACAATGTCAAAGACTTGCATCTGCCTTGCTTTCTTTGGTCCAATACTGATAATTAGCACAATATTTACTGCTCATGAATTTTACATGCAAGACTAAAATTCAGTCTGCATCCAGTATGTAAGTAGGTTACTTACATTTTTTCTATTAGTTTTAGATACTGAAATGTCTCTCCTCACGAGCAACAGTCATAGGCAACATGCAAAATACACATGAAGCAATCCAGACTTCTCAAAAAATGCTATGTAGATGCATTTTATTCAAGCTGCAGTAAATAACTTTAATAAAAAATATGTTTTCTCCATTTGTTAAAGCTGTCACCATGTTGTAGCAGTTTGTTATGAGGCAGATAATCTGTGAAAACAATCAATCTCCTCCTCCTTGTCCCTGAATTACTATTACTGGTTAAAGTAATGCACTGTTCTGACCAAAACAACCAATCAGAACCAGGGGGAGGGTCTTAGTGCTGTCAATCAACCTCATTCACTCACTGCTAAATGTGCTAATGGTGGAGAAACAACTTATCGTTAGCTACAGCATAGCACAGAGCAAGTGGAGGGAGGATTAGCAGCCACGTGAGATTGTGATTGACAGTGCTAAAACCCACCTCCTGCCTCTGATTGATTGTTTCTAGACAGCAGTGGCAGAAAGCAGATGAAATACATTTTTCAGATTATCTCTATACCATACTGTCACAACATGACAGTTTTAACAAATATGTATAAAAATATTTTTTTTATACAAGTTACATTAATTTCACTTAGGAAATTAAAGCTGCAGTGTGTAGCTTTAACACTGCTACATACTGCATTGGGTCAGGGTTAGGGTAAGTCATTACTGTTTAAACTTTACCTTTAATAACATAAAGTTACCTCATTTTTAAAGTGCAATCAGTAATACTTTTATAACAAATTTATATCAGTAATGATTTCTTGGTTAATGTCAAGTTGTCATAACGAAGACATTTTGAATAATGTCAACTTTGTATTAAAAGTGTCATAGTTTACCGAATGACGCTTTATGACAACAGTCATAAATATTCATGAAGGCTTATTCATGTTCATGACAGGAGTTATGTCAGTCTTATTCAACCCCCTTCAAATAAAGTGTTACCCAAACTGTTTAAAAATTGTCTGAAAAAGATGCAGATTCTAAACGCAATAAAATTGCATCAGTTAATGGAAGATTTTAATTTAGTAGCCCCTTAATTTATTTTATTATTTATTTTTTCTTTTTATTATTTCTATTGATTTATTATTTATTTGTCAATAATTTTAGTATTTTGTTCGAGCCCCTGTAACCAATTGTGATTTGTAAACAGTAGGAGTTGTGATATTTATTTTTTGTAATATTTGTTCTTGATGTGTTGCTGTGAGTTTGTCATCACTATTCCTGTATATTCAATAAAAAAATAAATAAAAATAATAATAATAAGGTGAATACGGCGCCTCTGCCCACCACAGTGAACTCATACCAAACAGCTGCAGGACAGACAGTCATCCTTCAGTCGAGCCACTAACTTTATAAATACAAAGCGTCTCCATTATGTAAATGTGCAACTTACACACACGATTCCTGTATGTAGAATCAACGTCCGCATCCCCCCCCCACCCCCCAGACGTCTCTCCGTCTGTCTTTAATCCCGGCTCAACGCTCTGCTGTTCAAACAAACATTTCCACTTGGATTTCTTTATTTATTTATTTTTTCTATTTGGATTTTTTTTTCTTTACAATTCAATGTTTTTATTTTTTGTGAAGTGACCTTATGATCCATGAAGCAAATTTTAAATAATAGTTATTATTTTAAATATCTATACTGCCAGCAGGAAGGACGTTGCCATGGTTACTTCTTCAGGTGGCAGCAGACTTCCAGGTATTTATTCTAATTCACATTAAGATGTATTTATGGGTGACAGGCAGACCAGCAGCTGCTCTATTTTCCACAAACTGACTTATAAAGGAAAGGTCCGTATGTTGTGCCTATGAGCGTAGGCACAACTTTATATGTCCGAATTTCTGCGCCATTTTGTTCGTATGACGATTTTTAATGTGAAAGCTGGACAGGACACCAGGACCCAGAACCGTCTGGTGTGACTTTTTATCCTGTCTGCCTTGGGAAGAGTCTGACTCTGGACTGGGGGCAGCGTGAACTTTGATCCTGTCTACAAGGAGCAGACAGACCTGAAGTTTAAGAAGAAGAAACCAACCATCGCTCTGCTCCTTCATTGCACTCTTCCTTGATGTCCAGAAGCCCTAAAAACAACGACAGCCAAATCTTAGCAATCAGTCAGAAAGTAAATGCGCAGCAGCAGGCGCAGCAGCAGACTCACAGTGAAGCAGTTCGTCCAGCACTGAACTCCTCCTCGGCGATGCCACCAGGACTCCAACCACAGCTGAAACACATGAGACGCATCTTCAGCTGCGGCTCTCTGGAACCGGCAGCTGGACTCTCCTTAGGTCCAAACAGAACCACAATAAACAATCAGAACCTCAGAGCAGAACCAAACGGTTAGTCAAACCCCAGAAAGCTTTTTGAAGCATCACTGAGCTGATCTAGAGCAGAGATGACCTGTCCTGAGCCGGGTTCTGGTTCTGCTGGAACCAGAACCAGAACCCAGCGGAGGTTTCTTCCTGTTAAAGGGAGTTTTTCTCTCCACTGTCGCCGTGTGCTTGCTCAGTATGAGGGAAGGCTGTGAAGTTAAAATGAGTCCTGCTGCATGTTTAGCTTAATGCAGGAACTCATGTTACTTTCAGGGTTGCAACAAGTCGCCTCCAGAGGAATCTGGAGAAAAATGCTCTTACTGGATAAAACGTCCTGTTGAACTTGTCTGGTCTCCTCTTCCTCCTGCGGAGGCGTCCAGCAGCAGAGAGCCTTTAACTGACCGGGCAGCCATGATGCGACGGCGTCATCACTGGAACACAAAGGGAGGGGCAGGACTTTGGATTTATAGACGCATCTAAAAGGTTCATCACTGACATGGTGAGTCTGTTCCATCAGATCCATGACTGCAACAACCTCCACACTGGGGTCTCCATAGCAACTAGTAGACTCCATCTGTGTGCTGATTGGTCGGCCAAGTTATGCCAGATAAACCTTAGCGTGAGGCTCAGGTTCTTCTGTGTTAAAGCGCCTCAGGCTCATTGTTAAGCACAGTGGAGGAGGAGTGATGCTGTGGGAGTGTTTCTCTCCCACAGGTTCTGAGAACCTTGTTTAGAGATATTTAGATCATAATATGATGGAAAACTGAACATGGCTCCTGTTTGGATAGCAGAACCAGAACATGTGGACCATCAGTTCCTCCTTCCATCGTCTCAGTCAGAACTAAACCCTGTAGAAACCCGAGGAAGTTATTTTATTGAAAATGCAGCTAAAACAAATTTATTTCTAGGCTCTTAAACATCTGATCCTTTGGTACCAATAAGTGAGGAGGACATTAGATCCAGCGGCTTGGGCCCAGAACACCTTCCCTTTTATCTGACAACCAATCAGAAAAATAAAGGTTAAACCTCTTCTCATCGTGCTCAGAAATACGGCAGCGCCTGACTTCAGGTTACCAAGATGCTTTCTGGTCAGGCAGCATCAGCAGCTCCTGAAACATCAAACTTTCATCATGAAGCAAACCAGAAACAGAGCTCACCATTCTATGATGTAATCCAGAGTGAGGATGTTGTAAAGGTGAAGTAAGTACAGCAGCTCCAGGTGAGGATGCTTCTGAAAACACAACATACCCGGGTTTAGTGTCCAGTTAGGGTTTACACAAAGTTTCTGCTGGCAGAGAGTGAAAACACTCCAGATTACCAGATTCACATGACCCAAGGTTCTCTCTCCTTGGTTGTTTTAATCTTCATTTAAGAATAAAGTTCTAAAAACATTCAGAACTGTAAAAACATGTAAGTGAAGAAGAAAAGCATCTGAGCCGCAGGAAGTGAACCCCTGCCAGGTGTGCGATCACCTGATCTCTTCGGTACTCCACCCACAGCAGCCTGGGGCAAAAAACTCCTTGGCAAAGCAGTAGTTTGCTGGCCTCCAACAAAACCTGCAACTGGACCTGCAGAGGACAGGTAAGAACAGAACCTGTCAGAACATCTGCAACAGAAACGACCCAAAGCTGCTGGTGGAAAACTGACCCAGATTTCACAAAGAAGAACCAGAAAACAGGAGCAGGTACAAATCGAAAAGCTCAGCAGCAGAGTCAGATGAACTTAACATGTAAGGGTACACTGATACCGGTACCGGTACAGTGTCGTGCATCGCTCACTCTCTGAGAAGACGTGAACATCTGCCTCAGTTTGTCCTCCTGTCTCCCAGCGATCTCCTCCAGTTTGTCCAACATGGTCTTCACCGAGATGGCTCCGACAGAGACGCCTCGTCGGTCAGCCTGACGCCTCAGTTCATTCCCTGCAGCAGACAACACGTTGGGGAGGGGCAAAATAATGAGAGGCAAACATCTTATCTTGGTGTGGAGGCGAGTCATCCGTTAATCTGGGTCTCGTTTCCTTTGGAATTGACCACCAGCAGCTGAAACCAGATGATGTAATGTCTTTGAAAGCCTCTGATTGGTCTATTCATATAATCTTTACTTGGTTATATAACTGCATCATCAATAAATCAGTTGGTTCCCATTGATCAATCTATCATTGATTGACGACCTGGAGAACGAAACGAGTCCTGGACCAACATGGACTGAAAGGCCACTCAGAGAGGAAGAGTCCATTCCTGTCGAACTGTGGCGTCCAAAGTGGCCCGGGAGGCACCACAGACGGCTGATGGAAAATATTTTACATTTATGATCACATTTTCCCTCATAAATGTGTCTAACACATTTTACTGTATTTATCAGGTTGTTTTTTGTTTGATAATTCATAGGATGCAGAAACAATCATAGCTTTGGGACTATTTTGGATAATAAGTTAAAATTTACCTGCCATTAAGAGAACCTGCAAAGAAAAAAAAAAAGTACCAGCAAAGATTGTTTTGTCTAAGAAAGCTTGCAAAGTTTCAGGTTGCAAAGTCTATGATGATCCTAGTTTATAGATCATATATTGACGTTTTCTCTCCTCTGTTGGTTTGGAAATCTTAGTATTAGGAGCTGAACAAAGCTCACTTACAGAACTGTTCAATAAACGGATCATCAGGAAAAATTAAAACCGTTCTGCTGACGGCGCCCAGCCTTTAAATCCCAAGTTCCAGTTCCTGGCTTCTGAAAGATGGAAACATGGAGCAGGAGTATAAACCAACTGGTAGAAGCTCTGCTTTGTTCCTACAGCAATTTGTCTTTTTAACGCAGGACACGGTGGGGGGGCTCACACCTGACTGTTAGTGTTCATAGCAACTGTCGGTAGACAATGACATACACTGCTATGCTCTTCCCATTATGTGTTGATTTGTAGTTGATGTCCTTTTTGGTATGTTTTATTGTTTTATATTTTTTTACTTTTGATACTTTGTCTTTTAGTTTGTATGTCTTTTTACATTTACATACTTGCTGAAGTACCGTACTTGAATAAATCTGAAACATGCAGCAACTTTAACTCAGCAGCAGACTTTAGTTCATCCATTCATGAAATTAGGCTGAAAGCAACTGGTCTAGCCAAAGGCCAATCTAGATCTACACTCCAGATCCATTTACCACAAGGCTCACAATACTTTAATCCTTTTTTAAATATAAAAAAACAATGAAAAACACTATTTAAAACTAGTTTTTGATTTTTAATTCCAAAAGTATCACATTTTGTGGCCAGCCAGTTTTGACACCACTGATCTGAAAGCAACTAACTGACCAAACACTGAGGAGATGGACGGAAACTTCTGACGCTGAAGGAGGATTTCAAATAATTTTTTACAATTCTGAAATTATTTCTGTTAATGAAACATAAATTAATCTCCACTGACCTTCATGTCAGACAATAAAAATGGACATTGTGCACATTCTCACCCACTAGCAGTCCTGCAACGTTCAAAGAGTCAGCATCAGACGCTGCCTGGTTCTGCTCCAGCTTTCGGTTCTGCTCCACATTCTGGAAGCAGATCATGCGGCATGGATCCGGGTTCTGGAAACATCAAACATCTAAAGGTTGCTGCAGGAAGAGACTTCCTGTCTGTCAGATGGACCATGACTCACCTGCAGCTCCTGGAACAGGCTGCAGAGGTTCTGGTTCTGGTCCAGCAGCTGGACTGCGGCCTCCTGCAGCCGCTCACCATCATCACGTTTTGGTTTCTTTGAGCCGCGGCCAGCTGAGACCAAGCAGAACAAGAAATATTGAAACATTCTCTAAACATCACTAAGGAGAAAGTTTCTGACTCTGCTAGAAAACTAGAAACCATTTCAGGGACAAACTTCCTCCATGGGGGCAGGACTCTGTCCTCAGCACAGAGGAAGACAAGAAGCTTCTAGTTGTTTCCTCAATCTGCAGAAAGGCGGCAGGACGTTTACATCCGCTCATTAGAGAATTAAAAATTGTGGACAAATTGTCCTGCTCAAAAGCAGCATTGCAGCTCTGCTGCTGGAATCTACTTTAATATTTCAGGATCTTCAAGCTGCAGTCAGCCTCTCTTCTCTCGTCTTCGGTTCTTCTTCTAGCTTATTTGAGGTTAACTAAAATGTTTCATTTGAGTTTTACAAGTTAAAGGTCATCCTAGAAGCTCATTTCCATATCATAAAAACTGGCATCTTAACAGGGCAGAGAATTTTTATTTTCTCTGTAATATTTCACCCTGTGAGGCTGAAAAGAATAAACGTCAATATTTAAGCGAAGTCTAGAAAATAGTGTCATATTTAGCTCCGTTTAGATTTATTCAGTTTATGTTGTATTTATAGAGCGTTTAAAGCTTTAACTAGGTTCATAACCAGAACATTACTATCTTTACCCGCCACAGCTGTATTAACTCACCGAGGAGGGAGCAGAGCGGCCTTTTCTGCGACCCACAGGAAGCCTGGAGGGACATGATGTCTGGAGAGAAGGTCCCGGTTCCGAGACGATTCTGGGTCACAGAAGGTTTTGGTTCCAAAAACAAACAGTTCTGGTTTAACTTGTCTTGCTCCTACATTCTCTATCCGCCATGTTTCCTCTTGGCGCTTTATGCTCTCATTGGTCGGACCTGCAGCCAATCAGGAAAGAGCTTCTTCTTCTTCTTCTTCTTCTTCTTCTTCTTCTTCTTCTTCTTCTTCTTCTTCTTCTTCTTCTTCTTCTTCTTCTTCCAGTTTAAAAGCGCTTGGCAGGTAAAGTTTTGGCGCACCATCGCCACAAACTGGACCGATATTTCTGAACCTTATTGATCGTGGACTCGGTGTGTGACTACAGACCATCTGATCCATTTCCTCTGGTTATTAGCAGCAGATAATCTTCATCAGTTGCAGGTAGTTGTCCTAGAATATCTTGTTGTACCAACAGATTGCTTTGTATGTTTGTTTATGTTGCTTTGCATTGCAGAGCAGAGAATCGGGTTCCTGTTTGACTGCTGAGGCAAAATAAGTAAGTAAACTTTATTTATATAGCACCTTTCACAGACATAAAAATCACAAAGTGCTTTACAAAAAAAGGAAACACATCAATAATAAAAGAATCTAAAATCAATGAACAAATTTTACCAAAAGCCAGTTTGGAGTCTTGAGACTTTTTAAATGCTCAAGACTCCAATGAGCAGCCATTGATAGAGGGAGACGTCCCAGAGCCTCGGGGCTCCACCTGAAATGCTCAGAGTCCTGAACGGACAGAGAGGCTTCACAAGGTCCAATATATATTTGGGAGCCTCACCATGAAGTGCTCTACAAGTTAAAACCAAAATTTTAAAATGAGTCCTACAATACACCGGGAGCCAGAGCAGAGAGGCCAGAACAGGAGTTATGTGATCTGTTCTGTGGGTTCTGGTTAAAATCTGAGTGAAGCTGCAGAACAACATTATTATGTCATTGATAAATAAAGTTTCAGCTTCATCTCAGCATAGTTCCTCTTGGAGTCAGAACATAAGCACCAGTTTGCTGTTCTCTGTTCTTCCACAGATGATCTGGCACTCTCAATTTACACTGTCACTTTAGATCTGGTATATAGATTGATCACTGCAGATATTAGCAAGCATTTGGTCTAAATGCATTAATATGCATTTTCTGTATGAAATGTTATAAAAGATGAAGCAGGTGTGTTTTTGAATATAAGTGAGTTGGTTAGGGTTAAATTCTCGCTTTGTATAAAACAGAACTATCAACTATCAACAAGGCGTAGCAGCTTATGCTACAGGACCCGCCCAATGTCTCCTCACTTTCTGGTTCTCAGGTGAAACAGAAACCAGGCCGGTTACCTCCTGGGTTCTAGCAACCAATCGTCTTGTAACGTGGTTTTGTTCAATACTTCTTCAAGTTTTCTGATAATCCACTTGTACAAAACAGAAAATTATCACTAATCAGGCTGAAAATTCAAATAAACGTAGAGAAAGTTGAGTGAAGCAAACGTCCACCAGGTGCTGGTTTCTACCAGGCTATGCTGCAGATGTTCAAGCAGCAGAAAACCTTCTTACAAAAGCTACAAAAAGAAACTCATGACATCTTAATTTATCCAGTCCTCTTGAATATTTAAAAGCCCATCTGCCTATTGTACCACTAATGTACTGGATAGAGAAATAAATAGAAGGGGATGTGCAGCCAGCTGGGTGCAGTCGATGCTTCCCAGGACCTGAAATCATTCAGATCGAGTCTAAAGAGATATAAACAGAACAAACAACACGATGCCATTATTTATTACACCAGTGTTCAGACCTTGGGTCATTGTTTCAGTTGTTTTTAAGGTTTCTTTATTATTCTGTGTTTCTTTGATTAGATCAGTTTTGTTTCTGTTTAATTTTAGTTCAGTCTTTTTTAATGATTTAACTTATTTCTTTTCTGTAGTTATTCTTTGTTATTCTAGTTTTATTATGCTTCTTATGTCTAGTTATTCTTTGGTATTAGATTTATTTCCTAGTCTCTGGTGCTCTGGTGAGTCAACTCAGCTCCACTGTCCCACATTCAGTCCCAGTATTTAAACACTTCTGCTGCTGGTTCCTCCCGTCACATTGCATTAAGTCCTGGCCATGTTCCTTGTGCTTTTGTTTGTTTCTGATGTGTTTTTGTAAGTCTTTGTTCATATTTTTCATTAAAATCTTCAAATCTACTCACTGCCTCTGCATTTGTGTCCTCTTCAACTAACGCATCATGACAACCTGAACCTTGAATGGACCAATCATCTCCAAGCTTTAGCTCCCATTGTCCTGTAGAACAGCTTGGGATGCTGCAGGGTTCATGGTTGGGTTCACAGAACATGTGAGTGTAAGAAAAGCCCACATCATCCACCTTCCACCACCATGCTTGACAGTTTGTTTGAGGTGTTTGTCTTGATGTGGTTCCCTGTAAACATTATGTACAACTACCTCTAGTTTTTCTCATCTGTCCAGAGGACATTGTCTCTGAAGTCTTGTCCTTCAGCCGGATGGATCTCTGCTAACCTACGACCGGCAGCCATCTTGTTTCTAGAAGGAAGAGGTTTTATCCATTAAAACTGAAACTTCTCTTTAACCCTTCACAGATGGATGAGCAGCAACAGCTCACACTGATGAAGATCATCCACTTGGTCTCTTTTAGGGAAGCCGTTTTTAACTTACTGCTTCTCCACTACTAAAGAGAACTGAAGCTGGTGTTTTATGTCCTGACATGTAAAAATCAACAAAAAAATCTACTTTATTGTTTATTACTTGGAATCTCCATTAGCTAGGATTTACACCCAGCTCTTCCTGGTGTCTATTATTAAAAACACACATCATACAATAGAAATCACTCAAATATATGACAGATTTAGCATATCAATGCAAACTAGCTATAGTACATACAAAATGTTGATAAATTTATAAAGTATAAAATAATTAACCATTCCGGTTATAGGTACATTTCTTCTAAAAAAGCTTTTAATTTTCTTTTTAAAAGCTTCTTTTCAGCTTTGATTAGAGTTAATGGTAGAGAGCGCCGCTCTGTCATCGCTCTGCAGGTAAAGTGACAAGGAGAAATTAAGTTTTTGCCTGAGAATTTGAAAACATCCTACAACTGCATGTCTGGTGACATTTCCATATGAACTTAAATTGTTCAAGGAGCAAAGAAGAATCATGGCTTCTGGCATCTTAAAGTTTTCCATGTTGAGATAATGAAGCTAATATCCTGTCATGGACGTTTAGCCAGTTTAGACTAAAACACATTGTGTTTATGTTAGTCCTGTAAGAACAATTCAATACTAAATGACCAATGTTATCCTGTCCATATTATGTGACAATATTCCATCTGAGCGATAATTAAAGTTTGGACATACAAGCCAAAGCTGTGCCCTTTACAGTTGCTTGTCATGATCCGTGTTTCTGTGTATTTATTTTAAGGTTTTTCTGTGTTCAGTTTCTGTCCTGAGTCTCTGTTGTCTCTGCGTCTTCCCAGCTGTGTCTCATTCCTTGATGACCCTCCCTGTGTATTTAGTCCCACCTGTTGTCTTTGTCTCTTGTTGGGTCCTCGTTGTGTTTACGTCATTCATCGTTGGTCTGCTTACCTTCACAGTTGAACTGTTGAGTCCTGTGTTGGTCTAGCTCTCGTTTTCGTCTTCAGGTTTTCAGTTGCTACCGGTATTTAGCTGTGTGCTAATCTCTCTGCCGTGCTCCCTGATCTGGACTGTTTTTGAGCATCTTCATTAAATTCATCATTTTCTTCTACAACCTGGGTCTCTGCGTCTTTCTTCACCACCTCTCAACCACCACACCTGAAACAGCTTCTGTGTGTCTTCACCACAAAAGACCCAAAAAGACCCCAAGTAACTTAGATTCTGCTAGTTGTTTGATGAATGAGTTATTTATTGTCATATTTAAGAGACTTCTTTGAAGCAAGTTCTAAATGTTTTGTTTTTAATGTATTTGACCTAAATGTATTATCTAAAACCCATTGATCTGCAATTTCCAATTCATTGTTTAAGATTAATGTCAATCCAGATAATGATTTTGCAGATACATACACACTAGTATCATCTGCATATATTGTTAATTTTACATGTTTTAACATAAAAGGTAGATCATTTGTAAAAAATACTGTACCAAGACAGCTGCCTTGTGGAATTCCAGTCCTCTGCACCTTTTTTTTTTAAAACTACCATTAAAATGCACTCTGTGGTCTACTGCACAAGTCTTCATCAGTGTTAGTGCAGATGGCTCAAAACCAAACATCTCCAAATCAAGCTGTCAATCACATCAACCGGCGATGCAGACGCCTAACAAGAAACATCTAGTTCTAAATGGTTCTTGTTGTATTTGATTAAATAGTTTGAAACAAGTTATCTTAATGGACCCACATTAATATTTTGTATTGTTCATTTCTTTGCAAAGACAAGTTAACTTTTTTATAAAATGCAGTTTTTCACGTTTCTTCAGGTTGAATTTCATATGTCTTTAAATATAATTTTCAAAAATAAATGAGGTTTAAAAAGGTTTAAAAAATAAATCTGCCAATTTATTTACTGTAATGATGCTGCTGTATGTCACACACGGCTCCACTGTTCATGTTTATCATCCTGCACTCAAAGCAGAGGAGGATGACTCACATGATCTTCTTCCTGTTTCTGCTGGCAGCTCAGAGGGCTGGACTTCCCCTAACAGCCATTTTAAAGCTTCTGCTGTTTGGACGATTTACAGCTGCGCAACATTCCTGAGAGCTCAAGCAACCAAACAGAGGCAAACATTTCTGTTTCCCACCATGAAAGTGTGTTAAGCTCCAGCCTACAGATGAAGGTTTTCTGTGTTGCTGTGAAACTGGTGAACTTTGACCCTGTGAAACTGTTCAGATAAAACCTGGACCTTGTCCCATGTTGCAACAAGTTAGTAAACTCACATTTCCTCATTAGCTTTCCTTTTTATTCAACAGCTCCATGTTTCAGGAATGTCAGACCAGTTCACTTCACGTTTTTACACACTTAACGGTTTTCAGAGGAAAAACTTTGAAGCACAAAAGTAATTTATTTGAAAATGATAATTTGACAATTTTCAGCTTTCAGCCCTGAAAATATCTGACTGATTGGAGCTAATTTTATTTATGGGTGTTGTAAGGGGAATGAATACAAACCCAGATGTTTTATTTGTAAAACAAGTTACAAACCTTTTTCAGATCTGTCGCAGAAAATCCTGAGAACAATCAGAGCTTATGGTCAGCGCATGACAAAGTGCAAAGGTTCAGGAGTGTGAATACTTTAGCATGGCTCGCTCTGCAGCCCGTTTGCAGCTTGTTGTAACAAGCCGACTTTAAAGAAGCAATTGGTGATGATTCATGCTGAGCTGCTGAAAGTTTCACCACCAGGAGAAAAACCTCAGCTTGGTGATAAATGCACCCTGGAAACAAAACACACAGCTGAGAAATTAAAGCTCTCACAAGGACTTTATTCTTCATTTTCAAATATTCAAGTACATGGATGTGAAATATCCAGGACACAATCAGAGGCAAATACTTTCTGAAGGAAATAATCACATCATCATGTTCCTTGAAGGGTGTTCCTCTTGAAGCAGCCATTTTCCCCTCACAGGCTAAGACACATAGATCACTTGTAAACATGATACATTTTCAGTCTGATTTTAGAAATACAAAAAGCCATCTTGTAGAAAAATAAGTTCTGTCTTCAGAGGAATATCAGCATGAAGAAGCTCACAGTAGAATCTGATCTGAAAAAGGAGCAACACACAAAACTCTCAGGGGTAAAAGGTCTTTGGTTTCCATGAAAAAATACCAAAAACGACATTAAAAGAAGCAGAAAAGATCAGTCCGCTGTACAACAGTGATGAGTGGACCGGAACCGAGCCGCCACAAGGCAGACGGATGTCCACAGGTTTCCAAAGGTCCATTCTACAGCTACAATCAGCCGTCACTCCTGAGGACAGCAGAGCCTCCGCCAGATGAAGGAGCCCAGGACGATAAGGAGCATCTCCGAGGTGCTGCTGAGCGCCACGATGAAGGGCGCCTGGGACGCAAAGTCCGCCTCCACCCGCCGGAAGGACAGCTGCATGACGGCCAGGGCCAGCAGGCTGTTCTGTACGCCCACCTCGATGCTCACGGTTTTCCTCTGCGGCAGAGCCAAGCCGGCGGTTTTGGCCAGGCCGGCACCGACCAGGAGGCCCAGCAAAGGCACCGTCACCCCGACCGCCACGATCTGGGGCTGCACGTTGGCCAGGATGGACGACCCCATCTGGTAGGCCATGAAGATGCCACCGACCATCAGCACGACGCTGAAGGGCCGGATGAGCACCAGCAGGACGCGGGTGAGGGCCGGGAGTCGCAGCTTGATCAGCATGCCCAGGGAGATGGGGATGGCGATGAAGAGGAGGGTGCCCAAGATCTTCACGAAGGGGACGTGGAGGGCGGCGTGTACGCCCAGCAGCTTGCCGTACAGAGCCGAGGACAGAGGCATGGCCGCCGTGGCCACCACCGTGGACACCAGCGTCATGGAGATGGCCAGTGTGACGTCGCCCCCCAGCAGCAGGCTGTAAAGGTAGCCGCCGCCGCCCCCCGGGGCGGAGCAGGTGATGACCAGGCCGAGGGACAGCGCGGTGGGCAGCGACAGTAGCCGGGACGCGCAGTAGGCGTACAGCGGCATGACCAGGAACTGGGCCAGCACCCCCAGCAGCAGCGCCATCGGGCGGCGCAGCAGAGCCCGCAGCACCTCCACCTCCACCTTGCAGCCGAAGGCACACTTGTTGACGAAGATGAGGGGCAGCAAGGCGAACAGCACAGGGTTCTCCGTGAAGTGGGACAGGCCCCCGGACTGCAGCAGCCGGGTGGCCGCGTCGCCCTCGCTGGGCTCCACTCTGATGAAATATTCCGTCCTCTCCTCGATCAGAACCGGAACCGTGTCCCGGTCCCGGTCCAACAGCTGGATCTGCAGCGGCGCCCGGCCCGGAAACCCGGAACGGATGCTGATGATGAAGCTGCCAGCTGGTCCTTCCCGGCCGCCGGCCGTCACATTCAAGACGGAAAGGACCTCCGGATCCAGAGACCGAACCCTAACCGTCTGATTCCGGCTGGAGCCCCGGTACCGACTGGAGATCACGATCACTCCTTCAGTGTTTTCCGGAAACTCAAATTCCTGCGTCGATCCGTCCCCGATGGAGATGTAGCCGGTATAATTCGATCGGCTGGTGTCGGTGCTGCTGTCCACGGTCAGGTTCCCGGTGGCCCAGGTCCGGTTCGGTCCGCCGATCAGGAGCAAATACAGAGTAAAAAGCGTCCTCATCGCAGTGGCGGCCAGAGGGCGGAGGGGCGCCGCAGAGACACGCTTCGGCCCGGCCAGGGCCCTCCGCAGACAGCTACACCGCCGCCCGGACCAGCCGGCACGCCGAACTTCTCATTCCTGTCTTTGGGATAAAAGCTCCGCGTCGTCGGCCGCTTCCTCGTCTTGTCTGGTTCCCATTTTCGTGCCGCCTTTATACCGGACCCGAAGCATCACCCCGCCCTGTCCGGCCCTGACGGAGCCCAATTGCACCGCGGCAGCTCCGGGAATCCAACCCACAACCGGCCGGTTGGTCTTCAGTCTGAAGGAAGAACCGCAGATTTGCCTCTTTCGCTCATTTTTTCTCTAGAAAGATGAAAAGCGATTGAAAAAATAATGAAAACGGACGCTGCAGCCTTCTGCCGAGACGTGACGACAAGCTGGCAAATGGAAGATGCAGACTTCCGCTCAGACATGCCAAAATAAAAGTCTGATATCTCCTACGACGACCTCGATTGTGTGAATAAAAATTAAAGCTTAGATTAGATGGAGGAATGTTGTGTTCATACTATGGGATGTTATCTTCGAGTTTTGACCTGGATTATTATGAGTTTCCAGACTTAGACTGGATCACAATGATCCATTTAGAAAATTAGATCAATCATCTACAAGAAATTCAGCTTTAATGCAGCATTCATCCTGGTTGTTTTTAGATAATAGTTACCAAAGTTCACATTTGCTTCTTTAAGACCACAACTAGTTCTTTCAGTTCAGGACTGGGTGGCGATGTTTTCAACTGGTTCCAACCTGAGATTAAATTAGCAAGTCATTACAATGGGGAAGTTTTTCATTACTATAGTTTAGCTACCTAGGTATTGAAATGATAATCTTGATATATTATTGTTGCATTGGCAAATTACATTCAAGTATTTTGGCAATTAAATGTAAAACAGTCTCATGCCTTCTTTTCTTTCCACTGAAGGATTTCTATCACAGATTAAAATATTTTTCATCTGACTACAAACTAACACTGTTAAGAAATTGAATATTTAAAAAACTATCTAAGCTCAGACAGATTGAAGTGCTTAAGGAGAAGGAGGTGTCATGAGGTTTGATCAATCAATGAGGGAAAAGCTTTGGTGTAACCATAGTAACGAGTTGACAGAAACACAAATATACTTCCTTTACTGCATAAGATGCTAATGATGTTTTTCTTCCTTCATCATAGACAGAAATATTATTATATGGCAAAGACATACTGTCAAAAACATAAATAATCACTAACAAAATAATATTTGATTAATACCTCAGGTGTAATAAATTCTCATTAATTGGCTTAATGCTTTCATTTTTTAAAGAAACTTCCTGCTCTCCCACCCTAACCATGACTACCTTGATGGTCCATAATCCATGGAGCGCCGCTGCGTCACTGCTCGCCCCGTCAGCAGGGGCGGTCATGTGACCACAGAAGGAGGGGATTAGGGTGGAGGGGGGCATAACACCCTTTATTTACAGCTGAGGAAAATAATGGAGGAAAAACCAAAGTGGAGTTCAGTCCTACATTAAACCAATTAAAGATGTTTTTATCCTCCTCTATCAGCACAATCGTCTATCTGGATTCCATCCTGTTTTATTTAATCCATCCATCCGTCCATCGGTCCGTCTGTCTGTCCAACATGAGGGTCTGGGAACAGCCATTGAGAGAAGAACGCCTCTTCTAACCCGTACATCACCTCTTTTGCAGCTTCTGCAAAGGGAGAAGCAACCAGTTGGGGTGGGGGGTCAGTAATGGAGCTCAGCCTCTTTTAGAGTCTGGGGCTCCTCAGCAGTAGGGGTTCCTCTTTGTCCTGGAGGATGAAGGCCAGGTCCCGCCAATCTTTTCCCTTCCTTGTTCCGCCCCTTTAGATGCTTGTTGAAGGTTTCAGTGCCTAGTGCGGCCCAATTATCCACTTCCGGCTTTAGCCCCGCCTTTTTTGGACCTCTTATATGGACAGACCAGATGCCAGTTCCATATCTTATTTCGAAATGGCACCATTGCACTCCAGAATGTAAGGGGGAGCTACTTCCTGTATTATCCATAGTTTAATTTATTTTAACTTGTTATCTTTTTGGATTGCAGTTATGATTAAAACATAACTATGAAACACAATATATTTGTAATTATAACAGTTTATCTGTTATATTCTGTATTCTTTTTTATTATTATTAAAGCTGCAGATGACTTTACTCCAGTTTTGAAAAATTTGTAAGTACTCAATTTTAGATAAAGAAACAACCATCAGTGTGAGGTGCAGCTCAGCAGAGTTAAAGGGGAAACTGTTAAAGTGTATAAAGGTGTACCTGCATTCAGATGGACTTCGGCGAAGTGCATCACCCACAATTCATTGCTGCATGTGACATTTTGAGTTAAAAAGTGGAATTATGTTTTTCATCTTTATTGAAAATTCAAAGAAAGTGAAAATAGCATGAGAAGTAACAGAAAAGTTTAATATGTTAAAAATAAATAAATAAAAATAGTCACACTAACTGTGAGGAAAGTGAAACAGAAAATGTTACACATGCAGGAAAAATCAGTTCCACTAAGGGGCTCCCTAGTGGCCGAGGAGCAATAAGCAGATGCTTAGTATGCTTATGCTTTGGGCCGGCCCTGGGCGTGGGGCGCAGCGCGAGTATTGGGACCGGGCAAGAAACAAAGCCAGATCTGAACTGAGAGGTCAGAAGTCAGAGTTCTGGAAATCACTTCCTGGATCAGTTTGTTCGTCACCCATTGGCCCAATCCTCAGGCTGCGCCCTACGGCCCTCTGTGAAGTTTGCACTCAGTCAAAGTGCACATCTGCGTCCCAGTGTTCAGGTTACAAGCAGCAAATCACAAAAACCGTTTTCTAAAAATCACCTCCATTTTTAAAGTGAAATAATTTTATTTAAGAGAGTGCTTAAACTCTGCAACCTCACAAAAACCTTATCTTATACCAATAGTAGCTTAATTTAAGATTTGAAATTCGTCTTGCATTTGTAACATTGTTTTACTTTCCTCACAGTTTCTGAATATTCTTTTTAATTTCTTCTATTTTCTGCTCAGTTTATTATAGCAAACTTTTTTGTTTCTGATTTGTGCCTCTTCAGACTATTTCCATTGAATTTTGAATAAAGACAAAGAAACGTCACATGCAGCAATGAATTGTAGGTAACAGTTTGCCTGGATGCGGACTTAAGGCGGAAATAGGATCCAAAAGGGGCAGGGCTAAAGCAGGAAGTGGAGAACTGGGACGCTCCAACATGAACGCGCACAGTGGCGCAACTGCACATTATTCTGGTGGATGCGAAAACATAAATCGGATCGGATCATAAAAGAAGATTATCCTTCTGGTTTACAGAAACATCTGGATATTCATGAAGCAAATGTTTGATCTGTCTCAAGTTGCAGATGAAGAGGTCAAAGGTCGCAGAGGAGTGACCCAGCAGGCTGGATCAGGACCAGAATGTTTGCTGAGTGAAGTTTTTTTTTTCTAAAGCTGAACATGCATGAAAAACAGAAACAGGGATAAACTTGATTCTGATAATAGGAAAGTTCACAAAAATAATTCAAATTTTCCTACAAGAATGAAATCTTTTTCAGTCTTTAAAACACAAAAATGAGAATATAAAGGGTTGGGGTTGGTTTTAAATGACTGAGAATTATTTTGGTTTATATCTGATTTTTAATCAGAATAATATTCTGATTTTCCTGAATTCATTCATTCGCACTGAGAATCCTATGGAGCCCCTAAGGGGACATGGAGAGAGAGAGAGAGAGAGAGAGAGAGAGAGAGAGAGAGAGAGAGAGAGGAGCAGCTGAGAAAGACACCAACTTTTTTCTCCATATCCCGACTTTTTTTTTCTTGAAATCCCGAGAAACTTTATCCGGATCAGGATCAGTACATAACGACATAATCACAGCAATAGAGGAGACACAGATATATAGATTTTTTTTTCGAGCTTGGGCTTGAGTATAAACACATCAAATCAGTGCTTGACAGCAGACATGGTTTCTTTATAAGTGAGAGACATCTGAACAGAGTTTTCAGTGCGTGGGGACTCATTCGGCGCAAATCCTATTCCAACTTGGCAGTTTTGGTTGAATTCCTTAACCAGCTGCAGTCCTCTGGACAGCTTCACGGTTACCGATAGATGTACCCTAAATGCAGAGAGCATGGACTTCGTGTGAGAAAAGAAGATGTGGGCTTAGTGTTGAAGGAATTGGATCCCCGAGAAACTAAGTCGGGATCTTAACTTAGTTTCTCAGGATCTCAAGAAAGTAACTTGGGATTTTTTTTTCTCTCTCTCTCTCCATGTCCCCTTAGGGACTCCGTAGAATCCGGTTGAACAAAAAGCATTTTTTAAAAACATCACAAGGTTTTCTGACATTAGTTGGAAGATTTGGTTCTAAAACATTTAAAGCTTTTTTAACTGTTGGTTTTAGTTTTGGAGTTTGATTCATAAGTTGCATAATGTGATATAATGTGATCTAGAGATCACATTATATCAAATATAATGTGATCTCTAGAGTTAAATAGTTTCTAATAAGGTTAAACTTCAACTGTCGTTTTTGTCAGCCTGAGATAAATCACTGATTCTATGACTTGGTTGTATTTTAATCCTCTTGTTTTTAATAGAAAACAAGATCCATTTCAGTTTTTCCCTTTTTTAAGAAGTAAACAGTTTGGAAACAGATTAAAATCAACTTCAGTCTGAAGTAACGAGATAAAAATCAGATTTGAAATATTTAAGAGGGTTATTTTACCACAGATGGGTTAGGTTGGTAGAGTAGAAATGTTCTCTTGCTTTCCCTTTATGAGTGATGTCAGAATTATAAAAGATCATGAACCATCAATGAGAACTTTCCACTCTGATTAAATTGAAAAGCAAAATAAATGTGAATAATCCTTCAAGATATGCATGATAATGTTAATGGATCAGATTTATAATTAAAACTGTGGAGAATCCAACCAATCAGGGCCTGAAAAATGTCTGCGGCTTCTGGATTTTTATCAAAATGGGAGAAACAAACAGCTGACGGACAACAGAGGGCAGAACTTTATTTTACAAGATAAATATGGAAAACAAAAAGTGCTGAACAGTTTAAATAAAACCTCCATTATTAAAACAGATGAGCAACAAAACAGCAGAAACTTCCCTCTGAATCACAGAGAAACCAGATCGGAACCAGATTGCAACCAGATCAGAACCTCCCCGGTGGAGACGCTGCAGAGGATCATCTGGAGCACTTCCTGGTTCTGGTTCTGATCCATAAACGGGCCAGAACTCCACCTGTGACGGCTAACTATTAAAACCGATTAAAAACATTTCTGAGTGAGGAAAACTTCCCGGCTACCCGGCTGCTCTTTCTAGGCACTGAAGGAAGAAGCAGCTGCGTCCCAACATAAGGCGTTTAAAGCAGAAAATCTGAACGCAGGAAAGAAACTGAACTAAACCCCAAAGAAGAGAAATGGGAGGATTGTCTGAGTCTGAGGAGGGAAGAGGAATAAACCTGCTAGTGCTTTCAGCATCTGGTCTGAGAACCGCGCTGCAGATCAACAGCTGAGCTCATCAATATAAACATATTTTACAACATTTGCATCCAGATTCCTGTGATTGGAGTGAAGAAGATACCGATGAAGCCAGTAGGTTAAGCTGATGCTATTCCTGGCTGCTGTAGTTTATTTTTAGGCCAAAGGAGGAAAATCAATAAACTCATTAAGTTCTCCCAGCAGGAACAGTTCAATCGAAACATTTAGTTGCTGCCGTTCTGCTCCTCCATGCAGCAGCACCTTCAGTTCCTCAGAGCCGCCAACCTGCAAACAAACATTTCACACATCAGTTGCCTTTCAGCAAACTGACAGCAGAAAAACATGCAGCAAAAATCCAGAAAAACTGAGCTCAGTTCAAATCATTAGAGCAGTTTAAATTAAAACTCCTGCTGCTCAATATACAGTTTAATAAAAACAAACCAAATCATAACAGAAAAGTTGTAATATTAATGAATCGATGTAAGAAATAAACCCTGGCAGGTCTTAAGTCTAATTGTTTTCTGCTTCTCAGGAAACGTCCGTTTCTTCCTTCTGGATGATTCTGACAGAAAAAACAGTTAAAGGAGTTTTCACAGCAGGGGGTGCTGAAGAGGACTGCTGACTGTCACCTTCTACAAGGAGGGAAGGCTACAACAGGCTGGCTGTTCACAGAATGAAGATTGCTGGAAAGTTTAGTGGAAGGAAGAGCTGTGTGAGAAAAAGGTTCTGAAGCAGCAGGGCTGACTGCACCCCATAGAAGCAGAACCAGTTGAACAGCTTGGAGGAAGTCCAGAAGGTTTGGTTCAGAACATGAGCTCCAACCTTCACAGAACCACTCCAGAACCCAAGAGTAACAAGAAAAGGACCAGATCCAAAGTCCAGCTTTTTCATTTGAAAATATGTGTCCATGAATATGTCTCCCAGTGAAGGCTAAAGTTTCTAATCAGTGAAGATCTGAGGAACTGTGGGTCCTGTTGGTTCTGGTACGGTTCCATTTGGTCCAAACCCAGAGCAGCATCGGGCAGGACATGTCAGAGTATTTACTTTTCAGTTTTTCTGGATCTAAAAGATTTTTATTGGTTTGATGTAAAACTGATTTTGAGTTTTTATCAACTATAAACCAAAAACATTAAAATGATCAAAAACAAGCATTTCAGATGAATCACTATAGAGAATATTGCAAATAAATCACTGAAATAAATTCACTTGTCATTGATATTATATTTAATGAAACAGTTGCATAATTTCTCAGGTTCCCAGAATAATTTTCTTTCACTTGGATCAAAAAAGCCCAAAATTTCCCATTGCAGATTTGAGGAAATACTTTAGTTATTCTAGATTTATTTATTCTAAATCTCGCTCAAATACTTCACTGTGTTGAACCACAGCGCCCTCTGGTGGGCTGAAATATTCATAACCTGTGACTTCAACTGAAGTCTGAACCCGAAGCTTCAGATTAGAATCTTCAGAATCTGAGATTATAATCTCAGATTCTCACAGATAAAGAATCAGATCTAGTCGAGATCTGATTGATCCAGAGGCTCCTAGCAGAACCTTTTAGTACCAGACTCCAGTTTCTGGAGGTTCCTAGCAGTAGAATGGGATGTGGATCCTTTAGCATTCAGACGCTCTGAATGTTTCTGGGTGAACTTTGTTGTCTCGTAATGTTTCTGATTTCTGGCCTGGATGTTCTTGCTGATCCCATAAAGACTCCTAAACTTCCAGAGAATGGAGGAAAGATCCAGTGGACGGAAATTAACCAGAATGAAGACGACGGAGGACAATTGTTTGTAAAAGTGACTTAGGGATATTTTACTTAAACTCCAGGGGACTCGGCATCACATTTCATTTTAGGATAGAATAAGATGGCTGTTACACTCTGGCCTCTCTTCTCTCTCATATCATAGATATCATTATGCATCAGCACTTATATTTCTACACATCCTACAGTAGAAAAAGTTTATTGAAAATTTTCAAACAATATTGAACGATGATTCTCTTGTCCAGCAGTGGGGGATCAGTCTTTAGTGTTCACATGATTTCAGCACAGGTTAGGTGTGCTGCTGCAACGTTGCCAACAAGATAAAATCTAAAGAATGACTGAGTCATGATAAAGGTGATTTCTGAACGTTTTGTACCGACTGTCCTGAGTCATTTCAGTTCATCCAATCTGATATAATTCTCTGTTGCTGACCTGGTCTGATATTGAGATAATTTTCACTCTGATCCTGGTTAAAACCTTCCAGGTTGCTAAGCCTGACTCAAACTGGAGAAAGACTTCTAGTCAAAGGAGTTGGTGTTTTTTTAATACATTTAAATCCATTAATTAATCTGCATTTTTTTGTAAATGCTTTTATTAACATCAACCTGTAATTTAGACCCATCTTTACCTTAATGTGTTCATTGGTTTTCTTCCTTTATGTGGGTTTAGATTTTTATGTTTTTCAGGTTTGGTCTCTGCCAGGCCTCACCAGGTGTTTCATCTCAAACAGATCTACCTGGTCAGACAGGTGACACTTACCGCCGAGACAGCTGGTCCTCCTTCTCCTGGCTCCGGGAACTCTCTCCGCCCAGTGACGTCGCTCCAGCAGGAAGCTGGTTCAGCTGGTCCATCACCTCCAGGCCTCCCTCTTCTGCTATTTGGTGGATGAGGTCATCCACCTGCTCCTGGGGCGTGGTCAGCGTCATGGCTGAGCTCATGGAGTCCTCCATCACCTGGTGCAGGTAGGAGCAGATGAGGTTAGGGAGGGAGTTTCTGAAGCATGAGAGCAGATGGAGACTGCAGCGACTCACTGAGGTGTGGACGTCAAGGTTCTGAACCTGGCTCTCAAACTTATCCATTACTGCAGAAACCTTCTGCAGATCCATGGAGTTCAGAGCCTTGTCCAGGGCTTTGGTCACCTGGCCCATGTTTTTAGTCACCTAAACCAGGAAATCACATCAATTTAACATTTATATTATACACTTTGACCAAAAATATAAAAATTAAGTGTCAAATTCTAGACTTCTGGGTGAAACAGAAGTTGAGCTGATCCAGTTGGTGAGACTCACTCCCTTCATGGTGACGGCAGTCTGGACTTTAGAGGCCACCGCATCAACTCGGGACGCCATGCGCAGCCAGTTCACACCTTCGTTTTTTTTCCTGATGGCGTTCTCAGCATAAACTCGAGCACATTCAACATTTTTCTGTTGCAAAGCCTGTTGAGAAGAAATTCTACTGTTTCTGTTTTGTAATTAAATCATGTCTTTAAGAAACACACAACAGCACTGACAGCTGTTTGGTCTCTCAGGTAATTATAATCATTTCATATGAATAAGATTCATTGAAATAAAGACAAAGCTATGAAAGAAAATCCATTTGATGTAAAACTGTAAAGTTAGATTTTCTTTCCACCATCAAGGATTTTATTTTAAATGAACTCTTTTACTGTCACTGTAGATTAGAAGGTTTAGCTGTTTTCTGTTTTATTTTGTCACTAATGTTTAGTGAAAATTATTACTTTACAACTGTCAGAAAACAGCTTTAAATCTAATGTAATATAGCAATGACTCAGCGGATTTTAAAATTAGTTATCTGGGTTCCAACCCAGTCTGTTCAGAGGCAGAGCTGTGCTGCCTCCTACTGACTAATCTGCGCCACAACAACTGTTTATAGTTCCATCTACCAATCCAGAGATGAAGACACGCTTCATTTCAATGAACAAAACAAAATAATGTTGCTTACTTCTAATCAAGGCAACAATTGATCGGCCATTTTGGTGCCAGGTATGAACCTTCCTCTGACTGGCATGAAGGAGCAGGTGAGGTATTTAATGAATACATGTTGAGAAAATGCTGAGTCATCTTCTACTGATTCTACAAATATACTCTATTCGTGAATATGCAAACAGTTTTCTAGAAGGTAGTCTGACCACTTTAAGAATGTGAGGAGAAAAAGTGCAGCACCGGATTTCCAGCTGAAGGGTCATCATGTCCATCCTCAGGATATGATTATGGGCCCCAGAAGAATGATGAACAAAAAAATATGGAAATGACTGAACAAACCTGCTAGAATTCATCATCTGATTTTACATCACAGCTGCACAGATTAAACTGTACTGACGCAGTGCAACAATGGCTAACCCTGGACTTCTTCCATGAAGACCAGATTTATAAAGTCCAAGACTAATAGAGCTCTGGATCTCTGCAGCTCCTCCAGAGCTACCGAGGTGCTCTTGGCTGCTTCACAGAACAACTACATTTATACTAATACTAAATTACTAAGAATTAGACTCTGTTTATTAGTTAGGTTGGGCTGTGAAAACCACTCTGCTCCATCTTCAGCTCATCAAGGACTGCAGAGCTGAGCAGATTGTGATCTACGCCTCACCCAATCTTAGCATTTGAACGCGTTAAATATGCCAAACAAGTTGAAAATATAATTGTTTACTGAACTCCAAATTCTGCCGATTCAAAATAATCCAACCCAAAATCGGATCAAGTCATTTGGTTCTGGTCTGTTTCCTGTTTGTTGATCCATGTCAAGCCTTCCCAGCATGTTTTATCCAACGTAGAGATGTGACAGTAGAAATGAAGAAAGAGAATAAGCAAGCAGAATAAAATCTGGACCGTCCTGAACTACACTGAGCATTAAACCGGCTCCTAATCCTCACCTTCTTGACTTTGGCCTGCTCCTTTTCTGATTCTTTTTCTGCCTTCTTGGCCAGTCTCTCAAGCTGCTTCGATGTAAACTGTGAGAAAGAAGGGAAAAAGTATCAATTATAATGAACTTTTAGCTTTTATAGACAATATGGATCAAACTTGATATCAGGACTTACCCTCAGCTGAAAGAGTGTTTCTGGAGAAAGAGAGCAGAGTGCATTAAAATGAATGAGCTCAAACTTCACAATATGGCTATTGAGACCATAAATACAGTTCAAGTAATGCTTTTGTTAATTGAAAACATTACAAATATTAATTAATAAACAGATTCACTGCAAATACTAAAAATATTAAATTCCATTTTTATAAAGCATTCATCAAACAGCATCTCAGTAATTCAGAAAAATGGCCCCTTCCAACCAAAAAAAAACCCCTGCAGTTTAATTTTAAGGTTTTCATTAATCTCCATATCTAAATAACCAGAAAATAATAATACTGACTAGAGTTACTGAATTTAATAATTTGTGTTTTCTTCAGTTTTTCTATGCATGATGATTAAAGTTTTTCACCATTATATACAGTTTTTCATAAAACATGACTTTAAAACAAATTAGCTGAAAAGACAAATAAACAATGTTTATGATGGGCTACCAGCATGTTTGATAAGGCTAATAAAGTCTTATTAATGTCGCTTTTAAATTGCACCAGTTCATAGCCGAAGTCCTCTTAAGACACTTTAGAAAAAATGTCTGGTTTCTAAGGTCAATAATATTAAAATCAACATCAAATAGATTATGGTTCAATATTTTGCCCAAACGTGTTAAAATGATCAAATTTTTAATGATCATTTAAATTTTATCATTAAAAGCGTGGATGTGGAAATCACATTTCCACATTTCCAAACTAAAACTCAGTAAGTTTTAGTTTGTACAGGTGAAAAGTTCAGGAAATCTCTCCTTTTTGATGTGTTATTAGCCAGTAATCTGAATGCAGCTGGAATCTTATTTAATGGTCAGATTCTGTTCAACTCGGAGCTCAACATGAAGAAAACAACAACAAGCCGCATCCGCGCCCAGGCTAGCAGTAGCTCCCAGTGATCAGTTTAAAAACAGACCACTCCCATTAATACAAAGTCTTAATCTGACAAAACAAAACCCACCTTCCATGTCGACACGAACACGATACCTGACAGTTATAGAGGATGACGTTCTTACGGTTCTTTGGCGGTTCTGAACCTGTTCTGGTTAAAATAAGCCCCTTCTTCCTTGTTCCACTGCCGTTCTTCCTTGTTCTTCCGCCTCCTTTTCTTCTTCTCTGGATGTTTTTTGGCTGTTGGCAACCTGCGTGAAGATACGTTATCGCCCCCTATTGGGCTGACGTGTCGACAACTGGGAGAATGCAGAAGAGCTCAATATTTTCACACTATCTTTCTCATACCACACTGTCACAACAAAGTTACCCTTTTACAAAAGGTTAGAGTTAGGGTTGTTTATTTTTAAAAATAAAAGTGACATACTGCAGTTTACAGGTGAAAATCACTCAACTAAGTTTATTAATATTCTGTGCAGAAAATGAGAGCTTACAAATGATAACGCTGTTGGACATGTCAGAACCTGAAATTAAATCTACCCCATTTTACCAACATATTAAAATGTTAATGTTAACATTTTAATTAACATTTGGTTATGATGAAGTCCATGTTAAATAATCACACTGTAAATTTTATTTATTAGTGTATCTCAAGGATAATGATAACACGCATTTTTAAAGCATGATAGGAAGAAAATATTTTCTAATAAAATTAAACATATATGTAAAATTAAATTAACTCATAAAATATGTATAAAAAGTGATGAAAGAAAAAGGGGGAAATTATACATTATTCTCCTCAACAATTGTCATCAAAATCATCAAATCGTATTTTGGGATAACAATTGGTCAGAATTAGAGTTTCAGAGGAAAGTGTTTCCATGACATTAACATTAATCACATTTCCTATCATCTGTTTAAGAAGGGGAATCATACAGCAAACCAGGATCACAAGGATGAGTACATGTGTGAGGAACTTTATAGTCTGTTCCCAATTAAGTGTGGACCCAAAATGCACATAATGTGTTAGGGTTACATGCAGATGGGCTGCACAGTGGTGCAGTTTGTACCACTATTTATTTGTACCACTCATTATTTTAAAAATTGCTCACTCAAAATCACTAAAAATGTATAAGTGCTCAAATGACCAAACTTGGTGTATATACTCTCCTCAACCCTCTGCAGGTACCCACCATATTTGGAAGTCCTAGCTCACTCCCTTCATATAGCTGCCATAGACTCCCGTTCATTTTTCAGCTTAGTCAAAGTCTGGCTGGGAACATCCTATTGAGCTGGGACTTATCCCTAAACTCAGTGGCCTCTTACCTCAATTTAACCAGATTTTATTCCACTTTTATGTTTTTTTTAGCTCTGTTTTTATATATATATATATATATATATATATATATATATATATATATATATATATATATAAATCACAACTCTGCTTTAAAATCTCATCTCTGAGCCTCTGTTGGATGAAGTAGCTTTATCTTAATGCTGCTCTGAGGGCTGGAACTTTGTTTTAAAACTCCACTTTTATTTAATTTTATTTCTCTTTAAACTACATTTTTCAGACAAATCACAGCTCAGCTTCAAAGCTCATCTCTGAGCTTCTGGTAGGATAGGTTCCAGAAATGTATGTTAATACTGTTCTGAATGTCAGAAATTGACTTTAAAATGTCTGTCAATATTACCCATAATGCATTGCATGGTGAGGCTTCAGATTATAGCTTCTAGTTTGGCTGTTTTTGCTGCAATCCCTAACAAACTATATACTGTGGCAATCAGCATGAGTTCCTCTCTTTGATTAGATAGCTTAGAATCACCTTTGAAACATGTAGGAAATTGGCACCATGACTGAGAATGGGTTCTACATTGTTGAACTGCTGCCTGCTGCAAGTTTTATCACAGAAGACTCCTCTGCTGGCTGGTTTCGGTAAGTCTCCTTCCTTTGTGAATGTGGTCATGTACCCTTCTTTGACAACATTACTGAGTATTCTAGAGGTCTTGCGGTGTATGATGGCACTAGAATGGCTCTTTGCTCTTACTCCAACTCCATAATTGATGGTTTGAACTCCTGGAACCCTTTCTGTGGGTGGTCCAAGTTCTCCTTCCTTTCTTGGGAGGTGGCTGGGTGGTGACATCTTTCTATGGCTGCTTTTCTTCATCTCTCTTGGGGGGGACTGTTGTATGGGGAACTTTAACAACATGGTGGAAATCAGCTGGTGCACAGTTCACTTTTGCTAGCTTGGCAAAGGTGAGTCAGCAGACCACCAAGCAGGCTCCCGGTACTTGATGCACACCAGACCAGCAGAGAATCTACGGAGAATGCTTCTGCTTCCTGGGCATGCTAGTTCCACCTTGCGGTGTTAACGGATAGCGTGTTTTTGAAACCAGGGGCGCGGTACGTATCAGCCTTCCCAGGTTCCGCCTATAGGAACAGCACGTGGGAAAGGTGACTCTAGGACTCGGGAGTCTTAAATGCAGTCCAGTTTTCTATGAGGAACAGCCTCTCACTCACACTCACTCACACACAAACATCCACGCCAACTGGTATCCTTTCTTCAATCTTACAGCTCCACCACTTCTAACTACAAAAGGAATCAATGTTAATTTCAGGAAATCTTCAGCTTAAAGGTTTGCTAAACAGCTTTAACCTCCTAAGATGTCAGCTCTTTATCATTAAATCCTCTTTTATTTTTGTAATAATTAGGTCCCAATCAGCCCAAATATAAAATTATTTTTATGTTATGTAGTTTTTGAGAAAAAAATTGTCCACATATGAGGACATTAAGAAAATAAATTTAAAATATGCTAGTTTATAGACTTTATTGTATGTTTTAAATATGAAAATTCAGCTCCAAATTATATCCATGGTTCAATCAGCATGATCCCTTGTGTAGGATATTTCTATTGAAACAATACAGTAAGCTGAATTAAAAATTATTTAGCTTGTAATTCTCTATAATTTAAAACAGTTAGTGGACTGAGGAGGGGGTTGTGGCTCTGTGAGTTTAATCTTTTTACCACCTTGATAAGATTTAACAGCTGGTTTAAAAACAGTCTTGTGTTGCCATAGTAGTTTCCTCCCAATCATAGTTATAAAACATTTCTCTCCACTAAAAGGAATTAACACCTCTTTGATCTAAAACGGACTTCTTACAAAAAAGGTCAGCAAAATGTTAGAATAAATCTCTGTTACAGCCTTCCATAGTTGTAATTATTCAATCAGACCACTAGGGGCACTGCCAAGTTAAAATGCAGTAAAAGTAGAGGTAGACATGCCTCTGGGGAACAAAAGGCTAGCTTGAAGAGTTAGCAGGCCAGAATGCATGCGGTGATCTCCAGGGAGAAGGGTCTTCCTTTATTTTGTATCCTGGGTGAGGTAAAATCATGCTAGTCTCTGGATTTCTCTTGTATGATAGGATAGGTTTGTTTGAATGACATTAAAGAAATGTCTGTCTTTAATGTCCATTAAAAGTACTACTAAAAGGCATGGGAAGACAGGTCCCTAAAAAGTAAAATACCTCAAAGTAAATTGCATTGCTGCTGTTATAAACTGTTTAATTTTCTGAATATATTATGACACTTTAAACATTTAATAGTCAAAATCTACTTTAAATTATTTTCCCCTTTTGGGATCATACTTACACTTATGTGTAAACAGCTTTTGAACAATTGCAATATGCCTGTAAGCAGAGCACCTTGCAAATATTTTTTTCTGATACTTTTACTCTGCATTGCATTGTTCAAGTTTGCTGCCATTAGCTTATGGGCATTAGCCCTTCCATTTATTGAGACATGGAGCAATGCCTTGGCTGGGCACTTTTCCATTGGAGTATAATCTCTGGGTCCAATTCCCACTCTGAAAAGTCAGTTATCAAGCTAAGCCAAGACACTTTTGGCTGCTTCCATGTAAAAACTGTATAATGCTCTTCTTGGTTTGCCACATGGAGGTCTTTGCAGTACAATAACCAGCTATTAACTAAAGCCAAATCTATAATTGCTACCCTCAAAGTCAATTTCTTGCCACTTGTGTGGTAGCAACTCATAAGTTCAGTTACACCCATCTTGGAGTTCTATATATGGATAATACTTTGGTCTCTTTCAGTTTGACATCTTTGTGAGGTTTCTTCTGGCTCTTGCATGAACAGTAGACATCATTGGTAGTGGCACATTACAATACCATTTCACCATGTAAATTTCTATACTCAGTGTAACTTGGGTTGTGGGAGCTGTCCCAACCCAATTCACTGCTTTAGTTGGTAGCTTCAGCAAATGGATTCTTCATATTACACTGATAGCCTACATCTGTTGTTATGCATTCCTCACATTTGGTAGATGTAAAGATCCAATCTCCGTAAACCTTGGCTGCAGAGTCTAAGACAGATGACATATCACCAAGCCTTCCAAACCCAGATTCCAGATCTTCAACCTTTCAGATGTCTCTCCATTTAACCCCATGTCTTTTGACTGAGACTAGCAGAGTAAAAAAAATCTAGTAAAAATCTTTTTAGATTTATCTGAAACATGATATAGCTGTGGTACAACAGTAAACTAAAACCATCCCAAAATTTACTTTTATTCTCACATTTTTTGATCATATCCTCCTGATTAACAGTTAATTTTTGTCCTCTGTAGAGGACATCTCTAAACTTCAATATCTCCCACCCACTGTATACTACTGAATTGATTCCTTTTGGTATCTACAGAAGAAATGTAGAGCTTTTCAATTATATGTGAAGGGGTGGGACTTTGTACGTACCTTTTTCCCATTCATAATGACGTTCATCAGTTCAAGCACATTTTATGGGAAGAAGTGCATTAAACTTTTTATTGTGCAAATTTTGGATTAAAATTTTGTTGGCATATTCTAAATAAATCTCACAAGCGTATTAAAACATTCTATGAATTATTTTGACTGTATTTTATCGTATTTAAGTTTAAAAATTGTCCTCTGTAGTGGACACTTGTAATCTTTTTTCTGTATCCATCCATCCATTTTCTATACACCCTTTTCCCGTAGTGGGGTCAGGAGGGTTGCTGCTGCCTATATCTAGCCAACGACCCGGGCGAGAGGCGGGGTCACCCTGGACATGTCGCCAGTCTGTCGCAGGGCAACACAGAGACAACCATGCACACACGCACTTAGGGAGAATTTGGAGAGGTCAATTAACCTGAAAGTCATGTTTTTGGATAGTGGGAGGAAGCCAGAGAAAACCCACCATACACAGGGAGAACAAGCAAACTCCATGTTTAAAGACCCCAGGCTGGGAATTGAACCCAGAACCTTCTCGCCAGGCAACAGTGCTCAGTTTTGTCAATGTTAAATTAATTATGTTTTCGATATTTTCTTTGGGACAAACTAGTTCCCATCAAGGTTCAATTCCAAATGTATGGGGTTCCGATGTCCACTGTAGTGGACACATCATATTTAAAAAAAAAATTAAAAGTGTGTTCAGTATTCTAATTACCTTACAAATATTGTGGAATTTTTAAAAAATGGTGATTGGACAATATATTTTTAGCTGGTAGTTGGGATATTTCTAACTCCTTAGCATTTTCTACAAAACTGATTGTCAGTGTTCATAACTGGACATTTTAAATATTTTAATTACGCTAGATTTAATGCTAGCTTTAACTTTAGAGCATGTTGAAATATTAGACTGATCCTGATTTGATTAGGTAGGCCTAATTTTGGGGTAGATTTATTATTTAATTAATATATAACTTAATCAGCACAATATTTTTCTTGTATTGATCCCAATTTCATTAAAATTTAATCATTAATTTTTTATTAGATCACATTCTTAAGAGTGTATACTTTATGTATTCATCTGAAATATTTTAGTTCATTATAACCCAAGTAGAAAACTAATCAGAAAATATAGTGTAACGGGTATTTTGGTATTGAAACTGCTCATGTCTGTTTTATAAGAGTTTTAAAATATTCTATGAAACATGTGCTAATTTATATAATCAAAATCCACTGATGCACTGGGCCATTTCAGCGGTCAGGAGATCTTTTTGGTTCTGTTGAGAATGAGAATCTCAATTGATGAATCATAATTTGTATTGACACACAGAGCATAAAATCAGCCAAGAAAAGCATTCAGACTTATTTTATTAACTTTCAGTGCTGAAAGGAGATGCTTTACCATTACATCTGAGAAGAGTTTCTAAAAAAGTCTGTGCAGCGTCTGAGGAGAAAGAGGAGGGCAGCTGATTATATGAACTGAAGACACTCCCTGAAATCACACCATGTCCTGATAAGTTTGTTTCTCTGAGAAATTGACCTTGGTATCTTAACAGAATCAAAAATGTAACTCTTTACTATGGGCCCTTTGTCTAACAGCATGTGACTCTTTCTCGGCCTTGGCAAAGCATCTCAACAGTTCAGGTACCAGTTTTAGGCAATTTGAAATGAAAAACATGTATAGCTCATATACTTTGGTCATTTTATTGAGTGAAATGTTTCTTAATGAAAATTAACACATCTGTTGTTCCTGCCTTGGGAAAATGTAGGGAGGATTAGACAGTGATGAAGTCATCCCTTGGCCTTGGTAACACCTGCATGGTCTCTGGTGTGCAAACAGCAACACGTCATTACAGGCTCTTTCAGATCACCTCTAAACTGCGTTAGAACGCACCAAAAAGTACAAACATGCCTTTATGAAAGAGCCAAAACGGCTAGTCAGATCACTGGGGTGGAACTCTCTTAACTCCCACACAGTGGTTTCTGAAGGTGCATTTTCAGATTTTTAAGAATTTTTTCTTTATGGCTTTGGTTTTTTATTAATTTTAGCTGTTGTGATTTCATGCACTTTATTCTTAGAATCAAATTCTTAATGATTTTGATGCTGAATGGTAACTATTATGTTTTACACATGACATCAACAGACCTTCGGGGACAAGATAACAAGCAACAGGTAGTAAAAATGTTTCATTTCTTAACATAAACAAAATGTAACTAAGTACTTAAATCCACATAATGGTAAATCATTTTGAGAAGCATAGCAAATTTTTAAAATTATAAAATTTTGTAAGATATCACATCAAACACTTTTTATGTCAGAAAATGGCAATGAATGCATTTTTACCAGAGTATAATTCTGATCAGATGTTTTCATGCAAACGTTGGGGTCTGTCATCAGCCATTCTGGCTGGAACCTGTAGATAAACTATACCAATAACATGTGGCAGTAAAATTAACTCATGTGCTCATGTCCACAAAATGTGGATGTGAAGTCAGCAGGACAAGTTCCACATAAATTTGTATTTGGTCACTTTAATTGAAATTGATAAAATGTGAGCTCCTGGTCTTAAGGCATGGGGAAATAGAGGTTCAGCCAACTTCTTTAGTCATGTTAATCTTCTGGTTTTATAATAGTGAATTTTCACATGACCAGTATACACATTTAAACATGTTCAGGAAAAAAATAGTGATGTAAATGTAATTAACTATTTTTAAGGAATAGTCCAACTGGGGAAAACCTAACTTAGGGGTTTTTTAACTTAGGGGTTTTTTAACTTAGGGGTTTTTTAACTTAGGGGTTTTTTAACTTAGGGGTTTTTTAACTTAGGGGTTTTTTAACTTAGGGGTTTTTTAACTTAGGGGTTTT
>NW_006800469.1:303761-336194 GCF_000485575.1 Poecilia formosa | reverse complement strand
CCTGTTCAGTTTAGAGAATTGGTCTTAGCTCCTTCTAGTTTTTTTCCCTTTCTTTAACCTTTAAACTGAATATTGCGCATATCATTGAATGCAAATGATTTCTGGGCAATACCCTGAAGTTTTCTCTCTACTAAAATTATTCCTCTAAATAATTTATCTCCACAAACTCTGGTTATATTGCTCCTTCCTACTTTTAACCACCACTATCTAACTAAACCTAGACATATTCACATTTCACTCAGGATGCCAAGGAAAGTTTTCTGAAGTTCCTGCACAAACGGGCGGATGAAGATGCTATTGTTCGATTCTCCAAAACCTCCTTCAGGGTAGTGTCCAGCCCTGAACCACATGAAGGTCCCTTGGACTGTCTGTCTTTGGTCACAGAATCCCAAGAGATGACCCAATTTGTTATGGAGACTTACTGCACAAATCTGAAGACCAACCATCTGGGAAACACCCTGCTGTATGCTGAAGTTACCACTTCTACCATGAACCTGCTGGAAGGGTAACATCAATTTTACAATGCTTTTTAATGCCTGAAATGTATGTTCAGACCAGGATCTGTTGTTTCTTAAGGCAGTGATTTTAATTAAGGCAGTGATTTTAATTTATTGAATAAAATTCTTTCAAAGCTAATTCTTTCAAACTAATCAGGGACAGACTGCAGCAAACCATCAAGTCTACAAAGATCATCAGGGCTCAACTTTCCCTTCATTTGGGACTTGTGCAGTTCTAGGGTCAGGGAAAGCACAGTTAACCTCTCTGCAGACCCCCAGAGCACGGTATGGCTTGAGTCGGTGCGGCTTTAAATAATAAATATGAATACATTTTCTAACAGTTTGCTGTGGGTGAGGGCCCAATCTGTCAGCTGACCTCCTGGTAATAATTACTGACTTGAAATGGAGAAATTTATTTTATTTTATTTCATTTCACACACTGAGAAAAAAAAATATTTTTATATATATATAAATCTAAATGTCTTTTTTCAGATGTGCTTCAGCATTTGATACACAAAGCAAATCCATTTAATAATATGCCAGCAAAACCTTACCCCATAAGTTCAGCAGGTGTGAGCAGTTTGCATGTTTTTTCCATCATATTGCAGATGTTCTTACCACATGGTCTTACTATGACTTCAGGTGTCAAATATTTTACTAATTAAGTACTATTTTAAATAATCCATCAATTTATTATTTATTTATTTATTTATTTATTTATGTTTTTGATTATTCAGTTATACATGTCATTTGAGGAAAAATACAAAGATGACATCAACATGCTCAATTGCACAGATTAATATTAGGGATGTACAATATTAGGAAAATAGGCAATATGTGACAGTGAGGGTATAACTTCTGATGAATACTTAACCAAATAGTTTATGTGTATGTCTACAAAAACAATGCATATGTAGTTTCTTAATACCTTTCTAAAACATTTTTAATGCATTAATAGATCTGAAAACATGATACATGTTCAATAAAACAGTGTACTATTAAACTGTTAATCTATTTCAGTAACTCAATTCACCAAGTCATTATATAGATTAATTACACACAGACTGATATTTTAAAGTCTTTATTTCTGTTAACTATAATTATTTTCTGGTTACATATAATGCAACCCAATACATAAGCTTAATTAATTTAAAATATACTTTATTTTAAACAAAAATGTGGTCTTATTAAAATATGTTCCATACTTTCTTAAAGGATTTTATTTCAGAAAGGTACTTTTAATCTGATAAGCGAGCCTTATCGGGTGGTATGTTCTAATTCGTTGAATTTCAATATTATTACAGTCCAGAAAGTTGATTATTTTGATCTATGTTGTGTTTAGAAATCAGGGCTACACAATCAGTTGTGTAGCCTAATTCACAGACAGTTAATGTTTGAAAAAGACCTTTATGTTTTTATAATGATGCTGATGTTTTTCACCTTAAGAGAGCTACTGATCACGTATAATGACACACCCTTTCCTCCCCCTGCTGTTTTTCCTTTTAACTGTTCTTTCATACACTGCTAAAGGGGGATAGGCAGACTGGAACTAATTTATTGCCTCAGTGACCTTTCCCCAGCAAATGGAAGTTGCTTCTAGCCTTCTTTGTTTGCATCCACACACGTGGGTAAAAGTGGTGTCTTGGGTGGGTCAGTCGGGCTGCAGGTGGAACCACTTAAAACTGTCAGAAAGTTTGAAAAATGGGCTCTGGAGGAGCATTGAGTTGATTGGAACAGACATAGTTGTCATTAAGGTTATAGGGAAACTAAAGCTGGGTGAATGAGTACAGCAAATAACCCCAGATCTGCTGCTACAGTTTGATTTCACTGACAACGTTAAAGATTCCAGATGTCCCTCTCAAGCAACCCTTGATTAATGTTATTATTAAGAATGTCTGTTTCATGTCTCCCAGTATTTGAATTGATGTCTTGATAATACTGGATATTTTCAGGCAAGCCCTCTTTTTCGGCACATACACAGTTTTGAAAAGAGTAGATGGACTCGCAATGTCAAATTGAGCTAAATGTAACATTTAGCCTGTAGTGTTGTTCAAATAAATATTTAGGTAAAGACTAAATTAACAACCTGTGAAAAATCTACCATCCTGTGGAAAACCTTTTAAAAATGAAACTCCTTATATAGAGGCTGGCAATTTTTCAGATGGCTGTGTTATCCAAGAAGTATAAAGTTTTTGAGTGGTGACTTCTTCCATCATGGCACTGCAACTTTAGGAAATTATTAAACCTTCAGATAAAAATACTCCTGCTCTCATGGTGCTTTATGTCTTTGTTTAAGGATAGAAGTAAATCACAAGACATTTAATAAAGATTAAATTGACTCTGTGTCTGAAAAAAACCCCAGTACTGGCTTTATCATCTAGAATTGGTTAAGACTTTAGAGAGATGATGCATGCAGCTATAAAATATCCCTTAACTCTTGTCCACAACATCTATTGCACAACATTACTTTGCCATCTAAAAGGCTCTTCACTGTTACATGAAGAATGTTTAAGACAATGATGTCATTGGACCAAAAATTCGGTTTATTTTCTTTGAAAAGGTGATTCTTGTTCAAAAACACTGGAGATGGTGCAACTTCTAGCAGCCAAAACTGTATAACCTTAATGTCCACACAGTAGTTTTGTTTTAGTAGTTGAGTTTAGTGTCACAAATATCAGGTAGAACACAGGTGTTTTTCATAGCAATGAGTTGACTTTTGTAAATGTGTCTCAGTTCACTAGTAAACTGAAAGTTCACAGTAACATGAGTGTTTAGTTCATCTGTCATATAAAGCCTTTAGTTGAATGCTTGAACCATCAGTCTTGGTTAGGGGTGTAAACAATTAATCGACTTATGATTAGTTGCCGATTAATGGTTTATTACATTAAAATAGCTTCTAACGGAACATACACTTAGACCTTCTTTCAGTGTTGTAGATTGGTTGCCATCAAGCAGACACTCTTTAGGGAAGTTGCAGGTTTTCTCTAGTGGGGTTCTCACTTATGTTTGTTGACGTCCCAAAGTCTTAGAAATGCCTTGTAACCCTTTCCAGATAGATAGTCTGTTACTAATTTTTCTTTCGATTTTGACATTTTTTAGATGATATGTGACTTTTTAAATTCTGTCATCAGAGAGCTTTTTTTGAGAAGCCTTATTTTATCTGCAGATGAGATGATTGGTTTGTATTGATTTGATTCCATTTTAGACGAAATATAAAACATGCAGGACTCGTATTCTCAAAGAATCCTGACTAAATCCAGCTCCTTATGATGTCATTATAAGAAAAATCTTAGAATTTATGCAATTCTACAATTTTTTTTTTTAATTTTACATAAATAAAATAAGTTATGTGCATTGTTCCGGGCCTTCAAGAAAAAGTTTCAACATGCATCTCTTAGCAAATACCATTACGTATGTAATGGTATTTGCATGAGTTTGGCTAAATCAGACAAAAGTTTATCCTTTTATGGAATTAGCATGTTTCATGTATTTCTGCATTTCTGGTGCACTTCATTGTGCTCAACCTCTGCTCCAATGATCTCTGCACAATAAAGATTACATTAGTAATAAGTACATAGTGGTAATGTGTTGGTTGATTTGGCCTGTTTATCTCATTAAGGTTCTGTCATGATAGACACCTTAGACAATGAGCATGTTATTTCTACAATGCTCATAAATTGACATGAGCATCTTTAGGTTATCGAGACAAAAAGACTGTTGAAATAACAGTAAGTACTCCTCTTCAACAAACCATCTGATTGGTCAATTAGCACCAGAGCTTCTAGCTCATGCCAGCCAGCTAGTTGTAGCTTCAGCATGTCTCTAAGTATCAGCTTATATATACTGTATAAGAAGTGTGTGGTTTTCTGGTAATTATGCCTAGTCTTTATAAAGTGTTTCTATTAATATGCTTTGTTTTTTTATTTGTGATATGGATTGAAAACTCCAGTTATATAGTTGTTGAAATAATGTAAAATATTTACTGCAATAAATAGATGCTGCTGGTACTGAGTTGAGGTAGAAATATTTATTTAGCAGAGAGAGCACTTGGCACATCCACAGAGTATAATAATTCTTTTCCTGCTCTGCTAAATTTGATCCTTATGCCTGGAGCAACACTTGCACTGCTGACTTCTACTCAAACTGCTAAGAAATCAATGAGGTCCCTTTTACAAATCTGTTTTGTATGTGATCTACACAAAAACTGACTTTTTTAGGCAGGATTGCTTACTTTGAGAGCAAATCTTGTGTTTAAAAGCTATGTTTTCTATCAACCCAGAATCAGTTTAATTGTGGAAGAGAAAGGTTTTGTTTTAACACAAAATGCTTGTTTTTTTTGTTTGTGTTGTTTTCTTAAAGGTTTCCATAAATAATTTTGATTCCTTAACTGTAGCAACTTGTGTAGCATCTTTGGCCAACCAGCTCTGGCAATCTTGGAGCTTTGCTTAAAGGGGCCTTGCTTGTTATGGAAGGTCATCTCTAGTCTGTCTGGTGGTCTCTACAGGCACTGGCCTTTGAATGTCTTTGGTGGTCCCCTCACTTGGACTTCTGAACTAAATTGTAAGCAATTAAACAAAATTCTAGAAGATTAAAGATTGGCCAGTAGGAGAATCTCATGGTAAAAGAGATTCTCTTTTACCATGAGAATCTGGTAAAAGAGATTCTCATGGTATTTTTTGGTGTTGGTGACTGTTGGTTTGCGATCAAAAATCAGACAGGATCCAGAAATTGCAGAGCTCTGAATTTTTCTTTTTGCAGCCCTTCACAATATTAACCCAAGCATATGAAAGATAACGTAATTTAAAAAAAAATTGCTGAACACAAAAAGGCAAAATATCTCCATTGCTCTTGCTAAAATAATTTTATTACAGAGACAGTATTGTTAATAAAAAGCACCTAGATTAGACTTTTTGCAGTCAGCTATTTCATTTAACCATAAGAACAAATAAGTGCTACAAATAAGTGTTTTTCATTTAAAGATTCTTAGAAAAGCAGGAATTTGGGGGCAAAATTTGGGTATGATTTGAGCTAACTCGTTGCAGTTCACACATAAAAAGTGGGCCAAAAATAATTGCAGCAGCAAAAATCTTTCAAGCTGCAAAAACCCAGGAGTCAGAATGAAAATATTTTTTTTTAAAAGAGCTTTCTTTTCAAAAGATGTTTAATGCAAAACTTTTATGCAGCTTTTTACCTGCTGTGAAAATGTGTAGCAGCCACTGAAATTTTCTCTGTGGAAAATAACAAATTATAAAGCACCAGAACTTAATACACTGAAATTTGACTCTGTGCAATGTTGTTTAATTTCAGGAGCATCAAACTCAATGTTTTCATGATTTTAATCTTTTATTGTTTACACTTAAATAATGAAACTGAACCACATTTATCCCCATACAATAAAATAAGACACATACACACACAAAATAAATAAATATAACAAAACTAAAATGAGGGGGAAATTGCCATGTAAACAGTACATTTCCTCTGTTTTTGTCACATGTAGACGTAAATGCGATCAGTCTGTGTGCAGAAAATACATGTAAATATTAAGGTGCACTTTCATTCTCACTGAAAAAGAAAATGGGATCAGCAAATCAGCAGATGAACTCTAAATAGGTTTGAATTGATTCCCAAGGTGGAGAAAATGTAGAGAATCACACATGTCCATAAATAGCTGCACAAATGAATCCCTCAATCATTCCAGCTTTGTGCATGTGTCTTTATGAATAGAAGGCATCTGCATTCTGATGCAAAAAAACTCCTCTTTAGGAGTGCAAAAAAACTCCTCTTTAGCCAATTAAACAATGCTTTTCAAGTTGGAGTTCCACCATTCAGTTTGAATTGCATGCATCTTTTTGTTTGGTGTGATAAAAATACTTTGAGGCACACATTGCATTTCAATGGGTGATATTACATTGTAAGTCCACTGCCATGCAAGGTATATTCGTATATCCAAAATAAATGAAGGCCATTTATCAGTACCTCAGCTTCCCCGTAGTAGTGGAGCAGCCATCTCCCACAGATCACTTCCATTAGAAAATTCTAATTTTAGCTGTTCCTCAGTAAACAGGATTATTTTATTTAATCACATTTATGGATTAGATTGTTCTTTATTGATCTGAATAATCGATGTAAATGTGCTTATGAAAGGAAATCTTGTTTTAAGGTATTTTCTGATGGAAAAAGCAATCATCTGAAATTGTAAGTTAGACCTTTTTATGGCAGTGTCCGAAATGTGGAAGCAGTTCCTAGAGAATCAACTCCTGGCTGCATTTAAGCCAAGCTTGAACTCGCTAAAATCCCACAGATATAACGATTCAAAGAAGAGCTATTTTAAACCCTCAGACTAATTTCTGCTTTCACTTTTTCATCTTCCTTCCTCCTGCAGCTATGTGTTCAGCCTACCGCCCCACCCCCACAACCCTTGCAGGACACGCCGCCTTCAATTTAAACAACACTTCTGTGTCATAATACTTTCTTGTGAACATGCCATTGATGTATACTTATTTGCTTCCAATGGACTGTTAGCTAATCTTACTGCATATAGTATAGATAATGTCATGACATTTTAATGAATTATTTGACCTGCTGTTAAGTATAATGATAACTTCTTAGCCTCTACTCTAAGTTGACATTTATTGGTCTATATATGTTCCAAATACACACACAAAAATTAATGTTTCCTATTTTCTGAAGTTTTGTTATAGAAAGCCTATCAGCCTCTAAAGGCTGATAGGCTGAAGCATCATCTGGTCTTTTGATTAGACTCATCTGTGGAGTGAGCTTTACTTGGACCAGTCTTAAATTGATCAACCAACCTAATCATAATAATGACCTAAAAGGCTATGGCTCATGGTCTTTGCTCACCAATAGATTGTATTTGCCTTAATCCCATTTGGAAATATGAGATTGTATTTACATTTTTTCTTTAATTTGATAAACTATGCACATTAGTGAGGTTAAATCTGCAGTTCATCATCAGCCTCTTGTGTATTTTTTGGTGTTGGTGTTGGTTGGTGGTTTGCGATCAAAAATCAGACAGGATCCAGAAATTGCAGAGCTCTGAGTTTTTCTTTATGCAGTCCTTCAAACTTTACCATCCAGTTCACAGCATAACAGGCATTCAAACAACAAGGTAGAGAAACACCCTTGATCTAAAACACCTGGCTTTTAAAGGATTGGCTCCTACCAGGACTAATTAAGGGGTGGAGACAACAGTTACATTTCCAGATAGAAAAAAGTCACAATTGTACTTAACTATATTCCTAGAAAACCATTTACATAATTACAACTAACAACTTCAAAACTAAAACAAAAACAATCTGGGCCCAAACAAAATCCAAAAACATCTCCACTCCCTCTCAAACAATGGATTTTCCCAGTGAGGCTGATTGAAAACACTTTGTCAGCACTGCTCATGGGCGCGCTTCCATGGCAACACATGACCAGGTGACCTCAAAGAGAAGAGAGAATGATTAACAAAATATAAAATAAAGTCAGTTACTTCCTCCAAACAAAAAACAAAAAATACATTTACCAGATAAATTACAATATAGAAGTACAAAAAACAGCGCCTGTTAGGGAGGGGGTAAATCCCTCACAGTGACAATTCTTCAGTAGCTACACTTTGGTGTCAGCAACTACTTACCTTCATTGTATGTTTATTATTATACAAATCAAAATTAAAAATAGTGTTAAGTTTTGTTATGATAGAAATAAAATTTCCAAGATGTCTTCAAAATAAAGCAAAACAAAAGAAGCATAAATAGTTAATTGAAGGTGTCATGAAGTCAGATATCCTAATAACCACAATTATTCACTGGTTTCTCACAGGATGATGCTGCACTTACCAAAGAACACTGGTTTGGTAGCAGTAGCTGCTCGACAAACACTAGGAAGAGGTTAGTGCTAAACATGCAAAAACACCTTTTACACTGTGTTTTGAAATACGTAAATTTTCTTGCTTTTTCAGGCCGAGGAAGAAATGCTTGGCTCAGCCCACTAGGCTGTGCAATGTTCACAGTTGGGGTCCAAGTTGAGTTGAACTCCAAGCTTGGTCAAAGAATTCCTTTCCTACAACATTTGGCTGCTTTAGCCATCGTGGAAGCTGTTCGCACACTTCCTGGATATCAGGTATATCAGGCTTGAACACACCCTCAGCTCATCTCTTCTAACACTTACATTAATGGATTGGTGTATAGCGTGAAGTTCTGTTTGACTGTGATGCCTCTGCAAAACACAATGAGCTAAAAAAATATTTTTTTACATGAATAACATAATACGTAGCATGGTAACAGCAATAGTCACACTTTGACTTTATTTAAAAAGGGACAATGTACACCATATGACTCTTAACTATTTAACTTGAGCAGACCACTAGCACATCAAGATGAGGATAGAAAGCTTAAGAACATTTAAGAGTCGAAATAAGTAATAATCAATAAAATACACAAAGGAAAACATAATCCAACAATATCATCACATACCTACAAATGATATTATACAATGTATGTTCAAGCTATTGTCATAAGGCAAATAGCTGAATTGAGACAATTTTGATGGCAAAAAAGTAACAGTGGGGCACAATTTAATGAAGTTATCAAATTAATCAAAGATTTCATAATTAATTAATCATAGTTGATCACATTTTACCTAATGTTAATATTTGACACAATAAAGTTTCCTAATTCTAATAAATTTTGCTCAATGACGACATCAACAAATAAGCACAATTTCTACCTCAGTTCAATGGAAACTGTAATCTTACTTTACTTTCATGGCTTGTCTTTATCCAGCTGTACAATGCCAAATGTAGTTGCGTTCAAAATGTCATGGCTTGTAAGTGGACAGCTTAAAACTTAATATTGATCCTAAATCATGTAACAGTGTTGGGTGAAAAACTAGTGGTAAATAGTAAATTGCCTGTATTTGCATAATCCTTTATCTTGTCCAGAGNAGTGACAATTCTTCAGTAGCTACACTTTGGTGTCAGCAACTACTTACCTTCATTGTATGTTTATTATTATGCAAATCAAAATTAAAAATAGTGTTAAGTTTTGTTATGATAGAAATAAAATTTCCAAGATGTCTTCAAAATAAAGCAAAACAAAAGAAGTATAAATAGTTAATTGAAGGTGTCATGAAGTCAGATATCCTAATAACCACAATTATTCACTGGTTTCTCACAGGATGATGCTGCACTTACCAAAGAACACTGGTTTGGTAGCAGTAGCTGCTCGACAAACACTAGGAAGAGGTTAGTGCTAAACATGCAAAAACACCTTTTACACTGTGTTTTGAAATAAATAATTTTCTTGCTTTTTCAGGCCGAGGCAGAAATGCTTGGCTCAGCCCACTAGGCTGTGCAATGTTCACAGTTGGGGTCCAAGTTGAGTTGAACTCCAAGCTTGGTCAAAGAATTCCTTTCCTACAACATTTGGCTGCTTTAGCCATCGTGGAAGCTGTTCGCACACTTCCTGGATATCAGGTATATCAGGCTTGAACACACCCTCAGCTCATCTCTTCTAACACTTACATTAATGGATTGCTGTATAGCGTGAAGTTCCGTTTGACTGTGATGCCTCTGCAAAACACAATGAGCTAAAAAAATATTTTTTTACATGAATAACATAATACGTAGCATGGTAACAGCAATAGTCACACTTTGACTTTATTTAAAAAGGGACAATGTACACCATATGACTCTTAACTATTTAACTTGAGCAGACCACTAGCACATCAAGATGAGGATAGAAAGCTTAAGAACATTTAAGAGTCGAAATAAGTAATAATCAATAAAATACACAAAGGAAAACATAATCCAACAATATCATCACATACCTACAAATGATATTATACAATGTATGTTCAAGCTATTGTCATAAGGCAAATAGCTGAATTGAGACAATTTTGATGGCAAAAAAGTAACAGTGGGGCACAATTTAATGAAGTTATCAAATTAATCAAAGATTTCATAATTAATTAATCATAGTTGATTACATTTTACCTAATGTTAATATTTGACACAATAAAGTTTCCTAATTCTAATAAATTTTGCTCAATGACGAAATCAACAAATAAGCACAATTTCATGACTTGCCTTTATCCAGCTGTACAATGCCAAATGTAGTTGTGTTCAAAATGTCATGGCTTGTAAGTGGACAGCTTAAAACTTAATATTGATCCTAAATCATGTAACAGTGTTGGGTGAAAAACTAGTGGTAAATAGTAAATTGTCTGTATTTGCATAATCCTTTATCTTGTCCAGAGGACCCCAAAGGGTCTACATTAGGGGTGTAGTGATACAATAATCGCACGATATGATACACAATATTCTGTTCACGATACGATATATATCACGATATTCGGCAATCGATACGCTTCGATATACTTTTATGATTTTCTGAAAGATTTTAGAGGGACAGAGTGATTTTGGTGACGTTTTGTGTTCCATAGACTTGGATATAATCAATTTTCAGTTGGATTTAATTAACTGAAAACTGATTAAAAGCATCAACTACACAATACCTGGCTCTTATTGGGGTAGGGAGGTAAAATAAAGTCTTTTGGACTATGGGAAAAAGGCTTTTCCACCTTGACTCCCGGAGTTAGTCGTGGCTGTAAGCCGCTTACCACTAGCTGCTGGGGGAGTGGCTCTGCCTCACCTCGTAGTGATCGACTCCTTGCAGCTGCGCAGGGCCGCCATTTCCCTGCTTGGTTCTCTGAGTAGTAGCTGCCTCTCAGACTGCCAGGATCTCATCGTACTCTCAGTCTCTGATACTCTTTGTCAGTTGCTAATAAGAATGACCGATCTGCCTTCATCGTCATGGCAATCCTCACTGTGCCCAGACTCCTGCTGCGGGTTTCCCCTCTTCGTCTTCCAGCTCCAAACAGAGCACCACTGCCTGCTGCGCGTTCATTTTTCCTTTATATACAGAACAGAAACCACTAAGCTAAAACAAATTACGAAGTGGATGCCACCGATCGTTCCAATATCCAAACTTTGGATTAATTTCGCGATCTCACCGCTTTTGCCGCTACTCCATTCCGCTTCTCTTTCACCATAACTTGAGCAACTTTTCTTTGTTTCTTAGCAACAAAATACAGCCCATTGTTATTTGTTGAAGATTTGAGATTTCTTAAACCAAAGGAATATAATGTTGCGTTTCCTTTTTTACGTTTGGAAGCTCACTCCCTTTCACATAACCGGAAAAGCTATTTTTTGACATTTCTCTGACATTCGGAAAAATACGGTTTACTTAATTTAGCATACAGTAACTCTGGTTTTACTTGGCCTATTAACACAATTTAAAAATTGGTGTGTAGTTTATAATATGCACAAGTTGAAAATGAGATCGGGGGAGGCGGAGTATTGCTGCTACGCCGTCACAAATCAGACATGTAAAAAAGATGTATAAGCCTATGGAACCCCTATGGGTTAATGGATCGATACTCGCATATGAAAAATCAATACCTTTCAAGGGGGAAAAATATCGCTACATATCGTAGAATCGATTTAATTATACAGCCATAGTCATTCACACACATTCACATGTGCTGACGATGGTAAGCTGTATTATAGCTCCAGCTGCCCTTTGGCAGACTGACAGAAGTAAGGCTTCCTGTCTATTGTTTTGCCAAAGACAACAGACAGATGTAGGCCATTGCCCCCAATCAAAGAGAGCAACTTCTGTCTTGACAAAATTTAAAAGCAGAAACTTTTGTCATCCAGGTTTTTGTGTCAATTCCAAACTGACACAAATAGTCAGGATTTATGATTAAATATAGCTGTGTTTCATCAGCATAACAGTGGGAATTCATCCCATGCTCTGATAATTTTACTAACTGGAAGAATATGTACAGTAAAAAGAATTGGTCCAAGCACAGAACCCTATGGTACTCCACAACTAACCCTGGATTGTGAGGAGGATTTATCGTTCACATGAACAAACTGAAATCTCTCAGATAAAATCTGACCAACATACCTCAGATTACACTTTTTCTCCACTATTAATGGTGAAAAATATAATGTAATGTGACAAAGGTTGAAAGTTTTGTTTTGTTTGCAAATAGTGCTAATGTTTTTCTCAAAAAATGCAAAGAAAAATGTGACTTAACTCTGAAAAACCACATTGTAAGTTATTAAATCACAGAAATCTAAAATTTTATTCCAATGTGACATGAAGTAAAAAAAGACACCACAAGCATAATTTCATTATTTACATTGCATCAAATTCTTATAGTTCTTTGTATTTTTTACTGCCATGAATTTTGAGTAAATACATACAATTACAAATCCTTTTTTGTGTACTGCAAAACATGAGCAATGGGAATTCCTAACAAAAGTACTCTTTTACTAACTTTAACCATGTTTTAATATTCATCAGGAAATAGACCTGAGGGTGAAGTGGCCCAATGATATCTACTACAGTAACCTGATAAAGCTTGGAGGAGTTCTGGTAACATCGACTTTTGTAGGATCAACTTTTCATCTGCTTATAGGTAACAACCCAGGGCGTTAGCAACATAGTCTATGGCTATTGTAACACGCCCTCTCTAGAGACATCATAACACACCACTTCCCTCCTCTCGTTTTTTCCCCCTTTTTCCTCTTTAACATTTGCCTCTAGGATGTGGCTTTAATGTGACAAACAGCAACCCCACAGTATGCATTAATGACCTGATCCAGCAGTACAACACACAGAACGACTGCAGCCTTGAGCCCCTCAGCTGCTCTCAGGTCATCGCTCTCACTATGAACTGCCTCGAAATGTTCATCACCAGTTTCCAGCAAAGAGGCCCAGACGCTGTTCTGCCTACTTACTATAAAAGATGGCTTCACAGGTGTGTGCTTCAAACTACTGCCTCTACTGCTTTATTCTCAATATTCCTTACTGAGAAAAGTTAGATAGCCATCATACATGAGCAGCTTTGCAAAACTTCTTTCCAATAGCACTATTTTGCCTGGAACATCTCAAAGCAGAACTCCAGCTCCTCTCAATGTTTAAAATTTTATGGAGGGGGAGAGGGGAAAGAAAGATGTGTAAGTGTGGTTACACATCTATAAGTATAGTAGTTCCAGAAACTCCTCTGATGCAGATATTATCAAGCAGAACAAGATATGACCTTTTCAAACACTCTAGACATATGTAAAAAAAAAAATCAGATAATCTTTCTGAAGAAAAAAGAATTATGCTGGTTTGTGCCAGAAGCAATACTGTCAAACAATAACAGTTATTCAAATCCACTTCACTCTACACAGGATCATTAGCAGTAGCTCATTTGTTGACAACAAAAGAACAAATATGATAGAACTCAGTGTTCCCAGTTAATAAGATAAGTATTAAACCATGTCATACTTCTGAAATCTACTGGGTGCAGTAACGTGTGTCTTTTGCATTGACTCACCTTAAAACAGTTGATCAAGTGATGTTTCCTGTGTTCTTGTTGAAATCAATCAGTGTTGAAATGTTATTGATCCTGCATTTTTAAGTAAAACTGATTACTTTGAAAACATGAAATTCAGACATAGTTTGAATAGGATTTTGGAACCTGATAAGAACATGCTGGCTTTAAACTGTCTTTGCTTTGGCCACAGTGGGACTCAGGTCCGTCTATGGAGTGAGGAAGGACCAGAAGCGCAGGTGGTTGGTCTGGATGACAACGGCTTTCTGCAAGTGTGCAGTAAAGAGGAAGGAATGGTCTCTGTGGAGCCTGATGGAAACTCGTTTGACATGTTGAAGAACCTTGTGGTCATGAAGCAGCGCTAGGATAAGCTGCTTTTATTCCTAATAACTTTCTACTCTGAAGCAACACCATCGTTCAGTGTGAAAGAGAAGGTTTGGTCGAGTAATATTTGAAAGCCAACAGGGTTTTTTTTGACATCTGACAAAATCCATATATGCTCCAGTTATATAATGAATTTGCTAAACCTTCTTACATTTGCTTCCTGTTTGGAAGGACTACTTTGTAAACTGTTTTTGTTTTTAGAGTGACCAAAAATAGTTGGACCATAACCTGAACTTTTTTATGGATAACTGTGGTGGCTTATTTTTGTCTTTTTTAGTATTTCATCAGCTGAAACCTGCAGAAAGAAATTGGCTTCAACTGACACTGAGCATTGTCCAAAAAGTTGGTTTTTGAGCAACCTAAAAATTCTGGAAGTGTTTGAGAACCACAAACACTTCCAGGTTGGGGGGAGGGAGGGTAGGTCATCAAATTGGATGTCATTTTGTGAGAAGTAAAAATTCTGCCCTCAACAACATTGCACTTTTGGTGCAATGTAGCATCTTGTAAAAGATGCAATAAAAACAATCTCTGTCTCTGATCCAATCATATGTCCCCTGAAATGAAACAGAGTGAATGGTTGCTAAAATACTATTATTTTACACAAATCTGTTGCTACTCCTTAAACTATGGTGACTTGCATTTACAGGAACAAGCAGCTTCATACAGCACTCTCCACAATTACAGGCACCACTTTTGAAAGAAAGCACCACCAAGTTTTGAAAGAAAGGTTAAAATGAAATGTTACTTACGTTGCCTTGCTGATCCTTGTTCAGATCTCTGTTATTACTCTTACTGGAGAAAAGAACTTCAGGTAAGTTGTTCCTCTCTTACAGTCACTGCCTGAACAATGATGATCAGCACACATCTGTGCATGATGAGTTTCCATTTCCTTTTTTTTTTTTAGCAAAAGTGAGCACTTTCCTTCCTCGTCATGGGAACATGAAGTAATGGATTACTTATTAAAACATTTTAGATATTTGGATCAACATTCAAAAAGTAAAGAATACCTACAAAAATGTCACATTTATATATTTAAAGACTATGCCACTATTGTGGGGATTTTGTTAAAATGGTTATTTCTAAATGCTTTTCCATTTGAACAAAATAAACGCAATTAAATTACATGTTTACCTGGGGTCCCAGTCATTTGTTGGCTGACAATACAAATATTGTCTGGGTCACTGTTGTGTTTCAAATTTTTAATTTTACTAGGTAAAACCAACAAATGTAGCCAGTCTGTTATTTTTGCAGTAAATTCTGGAAGAAGAATCCTCCTTTTCTTAAATGGGTTGATTCTCGTTTGTTACTGTTGCACAGTAACAATAAATAATGCAGCATGTGCTGTGATGACCAAAAGCTAAATAAAGGTTTTTCAGATAATTGTGTGTCCTGTTCTAGACGCATACCTGATCACAGCAGTTTTCACAGCTCTCAATAGAAAACAACATCAGATATTTAACCCCAGATGTTTTAGTCATTTGGGAAAATGGGAGATCCATTTTTGACCACCGACCTCTGATGGCGTACTAAACCCAGTCTTCCAATTTAAAGCAAATCCTTTTATCACTCACCCAGACAGACAGATCTATGGATGTTGAGGCAGCAGTTTTGGACATAACTTACTGTCATCTCCTCTTTGCTTACATAAAAAGGAAGAGCTCAGTAGAAGAAAGGGGGATATTATTAGAGTAATAGCAAAACATGCTACTTGGGTTGTTTTTTTTTTTTTTACAGTTTTGGGTTTAGTTGCAGTCATAAATTGTCCTTTGCTTCTTACACTTAAAGACACTGAAGAATTGCACTGACATGGCAGAATCAACATGAAATCTTCATGTATATTATTTTTTCCTCCTTGTCCGGATGTGTCTGTGTTCTTCATAGTTTCTGGGTCTTTAACAGTGTCAATACAATAGTCAAATTGTAGAAAATAATCTCAATAAAACATTTATGCTACATATTTTTGAAGTCTATTCAAAAGCTTTTATTTTGAACACTGAACATCAAAAGGAACACAAACCTTTAAAGATTTGGGTAAATATTTATTACACAGCAGCCGGAGAATATCATAATCGATTTATTTCAATATTTTGACATACAACCATGAACATTGTATTATGTAAGTTGCCTGGTAAAACAACACTCATTCCAAAATAGGTGAAGATTCTTTTAACTTAATGAGCTGACTTTATTTTTTTTTTCTTTTTGGATCAACACACCCGGGTAACTTGTTTGCAAGGTGCAAAATATGAGGTTTTAATTAATTCGTGGTGTGTTTGTTTTTTTAAAATGTCAAAAACTGACCCAAAGACGGGGACACGACAGTCTCTTCTGTGGAACTATTTTCCGGGTCCACCAGGGTGTACTTTGACCTGTGGTTTGTTATTCCTCACACTGGATTTACATAAGCTTAGCCTTTTTGCTCTCAATAACCTTTTAGTAATTAGCACTATAACTCCTAGCACTTTGTTGTATTACAGCCTTAGTCAAACCTGAACATGATCCCGGTGCTAACCAGCTGTTCAGCTGAAGTATTGGAGCAGAGCTGATTCCTTTTTCCAACCACTAGAATCATGCAGTATGTCAGGCCAGATATCTGATAATCTTAGCTTTTAGAGTTTTATATTCATATTTTGCTCCTTTTAACTAAATGCCATGTAATTGTTTTTAGATTCTGTACTTTGCTTGTATTCTGTGAATTTTCATCTTGCCTTTTACTTGCAGTGTATGGGACTATAAAGTAGTAATTTATTTAAATTAAAATGATGTAACATTCTGAACCGTTTTAAACACTACAATATTCTCACTACCCACTAAAACAAGAGCTTATTTAAGAGCTATTTATTCTTGATCAACACGTAGAGAGATATGTAGACCCTGCATTTTATTTTCCTTGAAACCCAAGAAATTAAATGCATGTAAACATGCATTCCACAGTTCTGTTCTGAAGAATTACAAAATGACCATCCGCCCTGGTGGATCATTTCTGATTATGGCAGATGAACCATTGATTTTTTCTTTCCATTGCTGGCTGTAGAGCACTTGCTTCTGTACACAACAGTTTTTCTCCAGCACCATGGAAACTGGCAGAGTATAAATGATGCAATACGATGCTTATTTGATATCAGACTTCACACTGAGATAAAAGCAGCTTTGGGTCAGACCATCTCAAAGTCCACTATTCTGTTTTACTCTGAGCCTTAAATTCTTTGTTTTCTCCATAAATGGAGTCAGTGACGTAGACAAAACCCCCTCCATGTACTGCAATGATCCTTTGACTTGTCCTTCAGACAGCTGAGAGCAGGCTGATTACCTACTACTGAGGTAATCTTCTAAGTACCTACATCTGCTGACGGCCCAGGTTCTGGAGAAAAAAAAACAATTTGAAAGGTTAAAAAATGCAGGCAGTGAGTTAGTAAAGAATTATGTGTTAAGACCAATATGTGTACAGCATGTAAGTGCTCTTTTAGGATCCTTAAACATTAACAGGCTTGATTATCTAAAAATAACAGAAGACAACACCGACACTAGCTCCAGTCATATTTCTAAAGCTGTGTAGTTATCAGTTTAAGTGAAAATTTGCAATATTTTTTTTTTATTATTATTTAGGAAGAATTAGTTGGAAAATATTGCCAGCAATGTCTATCAAACTTCCTCCAATAACTTTGGACACCAATACCAAACTGACCTTTGAAGAAAGGTCAGTTTCCGATTGGCCTATATTAAATGATTTCTTTCTTGTTTTGTCTTGTGATAATACCAAAAGAAAATATATTGGAAGGTGGGTCTGGATTTTAAAGCCTGTATACAAAATTACAAAATTATTAGTATAAGACCCCGCCTCTCACCCAAAATGTTAACTGGAGATAGGCACCAGCAGCCCTCCTGACCCCACTAAGGGACAAGGGTGTATAGGAAATGGATGGATCTAGATAGTACTTCTAAGGATTCTTTAAATCTGTGAACATCACGTGTTTGTTGGAGGCTGCAGAGTTCTCAGTATTATACTCACTAGGCCTTTTAAAGCCCAAAGAGCCAATGAGGCAGTTGAGAAGAGGGAACTGAATGAGAAAGTCAGCAATGGGAATTCACATGTAGGTGTTTGTAGGGATATTGGACATTCAGACTGTATTTAGGGCTGCAGGAAACCTGATCTGCTTCATTTGTCAAAGCAGATCTTTTCTTTCTGTAGACGGTGTCAATTAGATTCTTGGATCTCTCTTTCCAGTGCCATGGGGAGAAACTGGAGATAACTGGCTGGAGGAGCCTAATGACCTCCTGCTAGACATCAACAAACCCATGTTGGCAAATTATTTAGTTGGGTTTCATAATTTTGTGTTTAACTATGTTGCTGTGATGTGAGACTTTTCTTCAACAAATATACCTAAATGTTACCTGTTTGTTGAAAAACAGATGTTTCTCTACTTGCTAGAATAAATATAAATGTAAGGCCCTGCCTTCCTACATAACTCCAGTTTTCTTCCATAGGCTTGTCTCATAATAAAAAAAATTGCAACCTTCTTTGACATTAGAAGCACTATTTTAAATTAGTCACAATCTTATTAGGATTTAATCACAAAATAAATAAAAATGTAAGAGGTTCATCTGGTCACTTAAGTTGAAAAAAAAAATAGGCAGAAAAACAAATGAGCAAAAAAAGAAAAGCCACCTAGGTGTATGGAGCTGATCTGAGTTTGGTCCTCTGCTGTACGTCTTTAGTTCTCAGCTGTTTGTGGTTGTCCTGACTCAAGACAAACTGTGAAGGAAGCTTGGCAACTTGGTCTTCAGATAACTGCAGTTCCTGGCACTCAGTGTCTCTGTGGGGAAAAAAAAATACAGACGTTCAGGCTTTAAACTGGCTTATCATTTATTCTTCATGGAGAATATCAGATAAGCCACTAAGACACAAACTCACGTGAGAACGTAGTTCACACTGACCACGCAGTGAGGTCTGGAAGATCGGCTGTTGTGGACAACGGTTGCATAGCTTTGCACCCACACCCAGCCTCCATGTTTTACTAACATGCGGTAATACTTTGTTGTCACTTGTCCTTTAATAAGTACTAAAAGAACACAAAGACCATAATCAGACAAAATTAGTAAAATCTTTCAGGGTCTGGTGGACCTTCCATGTTTTACTTCTGCTAACTAGTTAATAATACAGCACTTTGGTGCAACTGGGAAGTAAGCTTAGCACCTTGGTTTTCAGATAACTATCATTGGTAAACTAGTGGAAACTGACTGCTATGTTACTATAAACCTAAAAGTCAGTTTCAAAAATCACTGTTGATGAGCATGAGTGGCTGGGTTTGAACTTTAACATTCAAAAATACCAATCACTTGTACAATATGTAATGTGAAGGATTTTAAACTGAGAGACAACCACAAAATAAAAGTTAAACTAGGATGTCTTAAAGACTGTGAAACTTAGGCATTCTGTGGGGTAAAGGAAAATGTTATTGCAGTGGAATCACCAATTGTCCATTTTATTTTTAGAGTTTCTATTTTTATAGTTATTTTTAGAGTTTTAGAGGTCTTTTCATATTCCTTACTTAATTGCAAATTAACTGAAAATATTCCCAGAGATTTAGAAAACTCACATAAATGGTGTGCATAGCGTAGGTGTAGAACATCACATGTGTGAACATGGTGGTAGAGGGTTTTCTCAATAAGATCTTGAGGCTCAAAGCCTGTCAGCTCAGCAACGCTGGCTCCAGCACAGTAGAGGACACAAGTTAGACACTTATCTCAAAAGCAAAGGGCTGCAGTGACGTGGTTAGCAACAGCCAATATTTGAAAACAGCTATATAAAGAACATATTTTTACATGTCTGGGTGAGATTCTTCAGGAAGCAGCAAATGTGTCTCCTACCTTATGTCCAAAAAGATGAGTTTTAAGTCCAGGTTTGCCCGAAACATAAACATGTTGCTGTGAAGTTTGATCTCAGTGATCCCACTTGGGGGCAGGGAATGGCCGACTCCCACCAAACCCACAATCTGATAACAGCATTCATACAACGTCATCTCAGTCCTGTGTAGACTGAGTTTTAGGTAGCCACTGCAATGGATCACCTAGAAAACAGCATGACAGTTCTACTATCCCATGGTACTTCATATACACACAAGGACAACATGGTTGGAGGTCTCTTAATGACTGAAAAGTCTGCAATGGTCTTCAATGTGACCATTGTGGTCTTCTAGCCCTGTGACTGGAACCTCGCTTTCTGATATTAACAGTACATTTCTCTCCAGAATGCCTTGATAGTCTTGCAAATTTCATCATACTCTGCACAGATTCGAAGCACCCTGTACCAGATGCAGTAAAGCAGACCCCGAACAGCTTGTAGAAGTGGTTTGCTATGTCCTCTCCTTTTGCAAAAGCTTGGTTGAAAACTAATAAACTTCTGTGGTTCTTTTTTATGTAGTTTAAGAAAAATACCTATCATCTTGTGTCCTTGTTGACAAGGACACAGAAAATTATTTCATATTGCTTGTGGGGCTCTTTGGATGAGATGAAGTAATTTAATGAACCTTCAAAACAAATTGAAAAAAGATTTAAAGGGGTACAAATGTGAAAATTATTGCACATTTGTACCCCTTTTTTTTTTTTACAAAATAGAGGATGTAGTAGCCCAGTATTTCTGACAGTCAGTTTAAGAAAGTCACTAAGAATACTGTTGAAAAGCCAATTTATTTCAGAACAGTGGACAAAATCTTTGCTTGCTCAATAAGTAGATCATAGTAATAAATCAATCAATCAAATTTTATTTGTATAGCACATTTCAGCAGCAAGGCATTTCAAAGTGCTTTACATTATAACAAACACAAATGACAAAGGTTTTGAAAACTTTTCTCAATTCAGATGACTTTATGTTAGTGAATAAAAAAATAAATGCAGAAATGTAGATTTAATTAAAAGCATATTTATCTTTTGATTGTTATGCATTCTGGGATTAACATTTATTATATCAGTCTCTGTGTCCCCTATGTAGTTAAGTCCATCATGACTGGGTTCCAAAAGTAAACTGGATACTGTCAGGTCTGTCTGATAATTTTATGGTTGCCGATGGACAGAATGTAAAGGAATAATAGTGAAAAGATGGGTGAGAAATGGTGATGAACTTCAGGATGTTTGCTTTTTGCAGATGAAGCAGCTGGAGTGAGACTGGGGCTAGACACCATGAATGTTATTGGATGTACGGAAATTTCTCGCAGGCATACAACGCTGGGAGGCAAAAAGACTAATCTTTTATATGTCATCTATAGCCGCGTTAACTCAGTGAAACATTGAAATGTAGGTAATTTTGTGCTATGATCCACAGCAAAGGGAAAGAGGTATTCTCCACGCTGCACGCAGACTAGTTGCCATAGCAACTGACAACAATGCCACTTCATGTTTTAGGATTTAACACCAAAAAAACATTCAAGAAATTTGCACACATAACAGAATATTCAGTATGTCGTTGTAGTACGTTTTAGGCTTAATGTTTTATTAATAAATAATTGCTGTGGTAGATTAGCTACCGCTTCTGCTTTACTGAATTATTTAGACATACAAACTGTAGCCCGCAAAACGCATATTTCATTAAAAAAAAACTAAACAAAAACGTCTTATTGCTGTCTTACCTTTACTTATCAATGAAATCCATGTACCGCTAATTCTGCACAAAAATATCCGTTCATCCAAAGCCAAGTCTATCCTCGCCATGTCTTTTCTACTCAGAATTGGTTAAGCTAAGTAAAAAAAAATAGATACTTTATAGTACAAATTACAGGGTGAAAATAGCAATATAAATGATTTTATTACTATTCTTCCATGATGACAGGTGAGGCTCTGCCTACCCTGACCGCACGTTACTGATATATATATGTATATACTTTCACACAGTATATATACACACACAAATATGAGTAATGCTCCAGATTGCAGGTGAGCATCAGCTTCATGCAGAGGAGTTTTAACTTCTCCACAGATGTGGCATGGCTGACAGGTTTTTCCCAGTCATCCCCAGCCAGAGTCTCCATTTGCAGATCCTGCATGGTTTCTCCCCTTTTTCTTCTCCTTTTTTTTTGTTTTTTTTTTGGCTGGGTCAAGCCATACATGCAAGGAAGTGATGTGATTGGTAGAATCTGCGACGAAACCATAGTGGTAGCAAATCCATAATTCCATGGTCAAATCTTGAGATCCAAATCTTTTTATCAATTATGGCGTAAGAGCACATACAGTGTCAATGGGGCAACTTGCATCAAACCATTATGCCAAGAGATTTCAGAGAAACTGGACACCTAAAGTACACAGGTAAAATGACATCATCGTAGTGTCAACCGACACACTCACAGCCCACCCATGTTCCCATCCATAACATAGCAAGGAAGTAGGATGTTTGGATTTTATGGTATCAAATTTACGTCAAAAGTCCACCACGATCATGTATTACACTCCCCAGTGCAATGGAGGCATCAATTTGAATTCACTACGAACTACACGATCCACATTCAGATTGATCCTTGGCATCTTGTGGCACAGTTGTGGGAGTCGCAGGCATTCTGGGATGTTAGCGTCAGTGGCGCAATTACATATTATTCAGGTGGATGCGAAAACATGTGAAGTAAATGCAGTCACATTGTATTACAGATCTTATAGTGTTTATTACATAACAACCAATAAAATCACAATTTGAAAGTAATAGGCAATAGTTATTAACTATTAGCTAGTTTTATTACTATAACAACCTTGTGGTAACTGAATTGTGCTCGCGAGAAGTGTAATACATTTTTGTGGTGGATTCATGACATAAATTTGACACCATAGAACTTAACCTGAAGCAGGTTAAGTTCACTTTAGGGTTCTGGATTCAGTGTTCCCAGGCTGCCTGAACATGGTTGCTTGCTTACAGAATCCCTCTTTATTTTAACCCTTTTGTATGAAAGGGTTAAAAACCTGCACAGATAGTGCATGTTTTTGTTTAGTTTCTTCTGCTTTTCTGGACATACAACATTTGCATACTCAACTTTTAAAAATCTGAACATGACAAACTGATTAGGGTGTGTGAAAAACACATCATACAAACTGAATTTCATTTGATTAAAAAAAAAATACTTTTATTGGTTGTGTTGAAACTGGTGTCTCTCCTCTTTTGCCATGGGATTTTTAGGTTCCCTGAGCTTTATGCACAGTTTACAGGTTAGAGCTCTAGATAATATTGAAGTTATCAGTGCTGTGAGAAATCGTAAATTAGAATAAAACAAAACATGCTGCACATACCTTATAGCCCCCACATGTCAATCCTGCATTCCTTTTGGCAAGGACACATTTCATCCTCAAAAAGAAGGATCGTTCAACTTCGTATTCTGAAGCATAGAAACCAAAGGGTTGAGTCACATGTTGTCACAGGTGTGTCGCCCCACACTCAGCAGATTGAAAGGATTTTCCATTTTGATTTCTCTCATCTAGTTTAAGTGTTGTAATATCTTGAATTATTATTATTCATTAAAATGAGAACATTAAAAACACTTTAGAACAACCTAAATTGTGAGAGCTTGAGGTACCTGGACAGAAGTGATGGTGAGGTGGCTGTTGAAAACTTAGTACTGTTGTCATCTCGTCATGGTCTGATGGGTGGATGTATTCAAATATACTGTTTCCTGTTAGCTCAACCTGCAACATGCATATTTGCAGCAGTTAGTATTTCTTCTAGGCTGTGTAGTGTTCATTGTCACAACTAAACACTAACAGATCAAGTGCTTACAGACACAAAATGTAAGCTACTCGAAGTAATCCTTATAAATATTGTAGTAGCTTGTCCCATCAATCTCAATGGGACAAACCTGGCAAAAAACAGTTTTTTTGTTGTTTTTTTTAAAGTAATTGAATGAATTGTATCATACAAGAAAAAATCCACAGATCTGAGCTAGGGTCCTACCTGGGACAAGCCGAGGTGGACAGATGCTGTTTCGGAGATGTACATGATTTTCCCATCAGATGCAACAACAAACAGAAAGCCATCTAGCGTCTGAAAAGCACAATGACAAGATCCGTGCCATTTTCCATCAGCAAGAAAGATTTATAGTTTTGCTTTTGAGAAAGTACTTATCACCTGTCAAAGCAAAAGGTTCTACAGCATTTTAGAATATCTGTATGAACATGGCTTATACGCTGTGTATATACGGAATTACATTTAAGTCAATAGTCCCACAGTGCAGCACAGTAATCATGAGCTAATATTGTGTTTCAAAGGCACAGATATTGGTTCCTATTTCTGTAATCAAAAACATTACCCCAAAATGTAATGACTCATGCACAGAACTTAGCAGCAATAGAAGCCATCATTAATGCGGGAATGTTTGCATTTTGAAAGTTATGGGACACTGGTCACATTTTGAAACAATCAGATGGTGAATAACCTGGGGAAAGTCATGGCAACACACTGTTGACAGGGCTTTTTTATCACAAGTAGATAGTAAAATGTTTACCGATTTGTACCTTGGTAATAAAGTCTCTACCCATGAAAGCCTACTATATCATACAGCAGTTTTCACTTAAATGTAATCCTATTTGTATTGTGAGAAAGAGATGTCTGCAGTTTTTGCTTTTTTCCCAAGTTTTTTGTTTCAAATCATCACATGCATTTTAATTCCAGAAAAACATAGCTATGCAGATAAAATAAGCAAGTTTCAAATCATCATTTAATTTTCACGGGAAGAAAATTAAATGATGACCTGAACCACCTTGTGAGAAAAATAATTGCCTCCTAAACTTTCAACAACCGTCATCTGCTGTTTTGGGATAACTGTCATTGGTGTGGGGGAATTTTGGTCCACTTTCTTTGCAGAATTGCTTTAATTCAACCACATTGTTAGTTTTGAAGTATGCATTACCAGTTTGCAGTTCTACCACAGCACCTCAATCAAATTTAAGTCTGAATGCCTTCTCTTTTTCTGAGCCATTCAGAAATGGGTTTGCAGGGTGCTTTGATCATTGCATAACCCAAATGCACTTTTCCAGCATTTTGCTGCAAACCTTTTTCACAGTTAAAATTTTCACATATAAAAATCACAGTTCTTCACAAAGATCCAATCATGATTGAGCAAAACGTAAATTAAAGGCAAAGAGAGTGACTTACATAAGAATGTCTTTAGCTGCTATTTAAATGAATAAAGATTTTGAAGATAACATAAAAACAAAGATAGCTCATTCTACAGTCAAGGTGCAACAGTCTGGAGAAGTTTCCCTTAGGTTTTATACCTGATCCTTGGGATGACAAGTAGAGCAAAGGTTAAATTCATTTTTTTCAAACTTGACAGCTTAGTTCAACTTAATAATAGATGTTTACCTTCTGTTAGAAAAGATATACGCAGCCTATGGAAAGCATTAAAACTAACTGAGTACAAAGCATTACTTTAATTCAAAACACTACAACATGTCATATTCAAACAACAGCAGGAGAAAGTAAAAGACAATGTACTTACTTGTAAAAGGTGGGAGCTCAGGTCTTTGGTCAAGATGTTCAGACCCAAACTTGGCAAATTGCTCCATCCGCTCATACCTACATGATGGATACAAAGATGTAAAGATATTTCAAATTATATATGTACCTGTGTATAATATGTATAGATACATAAACAAGTGTTATCAAATACATTACTGGCATTGAGAACTTTAATATCAGATACAGCTAAATGGCTAATATCTACTGTTGTCCAAGCAGTTTTTTTGCTACCAGTACATCCACTATTATAATATTGTGCAGGTTTATTGTTAACATTCTCCACAAATAAAAGCTCTCAATCTGTTAATGTAACAGCATCCCAGACTTGCATGGCCAGATTTGCTAAGCACTGACCAAATTTCTCTACTTTAAACACAAAGACCATCTCAGTCTTTTTATTTTGCCTTTGAAATCACACACTTTTCAACTGACCACACCTATGAACCAGTCGATGAAATAAGTTCAGCAACTGTTGCTGAAAGGATGATTAAAATAAAGAATGAAGGGGATTTTCTGTTTGGGGTGAAGAAGTGAATATGAGGGAGTTCTGTAAGCTAGTCCCTGACCTTGAAATAATAAAGAAGGCTCCATTTATGATGTAAAGGTACAGATCAATAATATACAAAAATGGATTATACAATTCCTGGCTTCAAAATTGAATAGACTTCAGAAATGAACGGTAAATCTATATGTATATATAAAAATGCAAATACAAATGATATAAATTTTTAAGGTTTAGAAAATTGCTTCTGTAAACATACTGAAAAATTATTCCATAAATCTCTTGTAAATTCTGACAAGGCAGTAGTCGTTGTCTTTGGATCAGAACTTCTAAAAAAGAAACTGCTTCATTAATCACTTAATATGGATTTAATTGGATAGTGCAAGTCTGGACATGTGACCATTAGGTAATGTATCTTCATTCCAAACACTGAACTGCCTACTGTGAATATTCACATTCCCACTGAGTTTATGAATGCCCATCAGCTGATTGGGCTGCTACATATGATATGATCCAGACTCCAGAATAAATATGCAGAAACTTTTTTATTCTCTAGAATAGCACCGAGCTAAATAATGTCTTTAAGAGACTCAAACCCAAGACCTTCTAGATTCTTGCTGCATTTTCTTACACCCTTATCCCATTGGGTTCGGGAGGAGTGCCGGTGCCTATCTCCAGCTATCAACGGGCGAGATATAGTTATAAACTTAAATAATTAACATTAACAATAATAGTAAGGGTTAGGGTAAAATTATTATTATTATTATTATTATTATTATTATTATGAATAATAACAATAATAATAATAAGAAGAAGAAGAAGAAGATGATGGATGATGATGAATTGTAATGCGTTTATTATTATTGATGTTGATGTTATTATTGTTTCTTTATTATTACTATTGACGAATATTAGTAAAAACAAAATACTAGAAGTAGTAAACCTAGCCTATAATGGAAGCTAAACATAGTTTAGTTTGCATAGAATTATAAAATACTAAAAAACATTCTAATAAAATAAATGTACAAAAATCATAAGACTCGAGTTTATGTTATTACTGCATTATGAAATACAATCAATGATGCAGATTTATACTGTAAAACTGTAAAAAAAAATAATTAATTAGAGCAGTTTTTAATGATCATCATGAGTATAAAGAACCGGAAAGCGACGTTGTCTAGTTCGAGCAAAATGAACGTTTTTAGCATTTTATGTTTTTATTATTATTATTATTATTATTATTATAGTTTCGATATTTTTTTGGAGAAAGAATAGATACCACATGCTTTGAACTGACTTTAACTGTAAGGCCTTCTATAGTTCTTGAATTGGCAAAAATCTCTTACCTTCTGTGAAGAAAGCTCTCATCCTCAAGTAGCTGCTGGTCAGCCGGATGATGGAGGCCTTGTCCAGTTGGGAGGTGATGGCCGCCGGCAGAGGAAGCAGTTTTGCCAGCTCATAAAACTCCCCATTCTCTCTTTCTCTCCGCGTCTTTGCGGCGTTTTTAGATTTCTCTTTCATCTCTGGGACGGAATTTTGCACACAAAAAAACGCCAACTAGCTTCTTTCACGATCTGTTCCCAGAAAAACGCGTTCTAACAACATGCATTGGAACATCATGATGACTGTCTCTAACCTTGAAATGATGGACGCCAAGTCATTTTCATGCAAAAAAAAAAAAAAAAAACCTTTCCGGATTCCACTGCACTTCCTCTGTAACCGCAAACTAACCTCTTCAAAACTTTAACAAGCCTTCTCTTATTCAGCTCAACGCAGTGTGTGAAAAATTAAGTTGCAGAATCGTCTGGCAAGAGCCAACATGCTGTGCCGTGGGAGAGGTCTGAGGAAGGTTCCTAACACTTTCAGCTGCCTGCCTCTCTCTCTCTCTCCCTCTCTCTCTTTCTCTCTCTGTCTCTCTGTGTGTGTGTGTGTGTGTGTGTGTGTGTGTGTGTGTGTGTGTGTGTGGAGGGGGGGAGGGTGTAAAGTCTGCCCTGAGTCAGAAATCTCTCACATTTATAAGGAAAGATGCTGCAGCATCCTTCCTCAAAAATAAATTTTTGTTTCACATAAACATGGTTCTTCTGTAAATTTCATGCTGGACCTTCAATTTAATAACAGTTCTTCAATCTCAGATTGGTAGATAAGATTATAAGTACCAACACCTTTTAAATGCCCGGTTTGCTACAGGTAGTCTGAGTCGGTCCCACCGACTGATATAAAGAATGTCTGTCTTTATATCAGACATCCTGATATAAGACACGATACTGCAACTGTCACCGCGAGTCGCGACACACCTCCAAGCCCCGGTACCACCTGTTCCCTCTGCTTCTCCTTAACGTTACTACCAGGCGGGTTAAAACTGCTGCTAACGGGATCTGGGCTGGAGGTGAGCAGCTGTAAATAGAAGTTATTGCAGAACTTCAAGTGTTAAAGGAAGATTCGGCCCATACCAATTGGAGTTCACAAAGCAAACATCAACGAAAAAATACTGAAGCAATAATTAAACCGCAGCATAAAGCCAAACATGCCACAATTAAATGAATCAAAATGTCCCCAAAGCATCCGCAGACTGGCATAGGGGCCACTGGGGGATTCCAGGCCGATTCAGAGATGCGCATCGCAGCGGCTGTTCATGCAGGGCCGGCCCAAGGTAAATGGGGCCTTCGACAGAACCCCTTTTCCCCGAAACCCTTCCGGTCTGTGTTACAATTCAACCATTTCTAGGGGCCCCTGGATGTCTGGAAGGGCCCCCTGAATGGCCCCTACCAGCAGCTACTGAGTTTTCTTTGCCTTGATGTCCCAGTCTTACAATTCTAGATCTAACATCAATTCTAGATCTTAACATCAAAAAATTATATAGAGTTAACCCCTTTGAGATATTTTGATCTATAAAGCAGTCTGCAGCCAAGTTGTTGGAGAGGTTATAAATAGATATAGGGCTTAATTACTAAAATGGCAGCAAATTTGCTTATTTCATAACTTCAAAACCGGCGACCTTCTCTCTGATGTTCTGTTTAACAGCTACAGTCTCAGATCAACTCAGCCCTCCAGGACTGTCAAGAGCAGAAATACCTATTGGGGAAAATATACTACATTCACTTTGCAGTCCCCACATGATGGCAATGATATAGTAGGATCCATTTAAATTCTTGATTAATATGGGTTGTTGCTATGTACGGTGTTTTAAGATCTTGTTCAATGTGCCCCTTTTTAACCCTTCCAAAGGTCTCTGCACGGCCCTGCTGAGCCAGGCTCTGCTGCAGCATCCTTCTGGTTAAAATTTCCTTTGAGCTGTCACCACATGCTGCAAATGACCTGAAAAGATCATCTTTAGATGAATAACAGATTTGAAATATGAACTTCTCTTGGTAAGAATTCTATCTAAAGTATAAGATTCAGTTCAAGTAGAATTTAGTTGAAAACTTGGATCTAAAAGCTGGACACATCTGAAATCTGATTGTGGAGTCTTCAAGTCCAGGAGGGGAACCTAAATCAGATTTCAAGGACAGCTTCTTTTCTTCGATGGCGTATTGCCAAAATTATCCAAGCCTATTTTTTTCTCTGCTGGACCATTCAATTCTCTGTTATCATCTGAGTTAGTTCATTTGTTTTTATTTAACCTTCATTTACACATATTATTTCATTGAGACCCAAGATCTCATTTACAAGAAAGACTTGTTTTGGTAATAATCTGAGTTCTCTTAGCAATTGTTTTTCACCAGATTTATTAAAGTCCGGAATTTGAAAATTTTCTTACATGAACAGATTCTAATCATGTATTAAGGATTTGATTGTTCCATTGGTTTTCTCAACAATTCTCATTAAAGACTAAGCTTAAACCTTCCTTCTATTAAAGTTCATACTAATATTGGTCTATGTATTTACCTTTAAGATGGTCATAAGCATTATTTGTTTATGACGTCAAAGATGAGTTACACGGTTTGACGCAGACTATTGATTTCAAACCACAGCTACNTATGCTGAATTTTTTTAACACTGAAAAAATATATATTGAAATTTTTATCTTTGAAATAGGAATGTGAATTTTTTTAACATATGAAAATTGCAAACATGTACAAATAATGACACTGAATTTTTTTTAAAATTGAATTCGGATGCATTTTTTATTCAAATTCTGATGGCACATATTTACTTCCATACGAGTTTCAAACGTTGCGCCTTCATTTTTCTTCTCTCTTCGCTGCTCCGTCTTGTCCACGCCCTCAGCCAATCAGTGAACAGCAGCGAAGCTCGCGTCACCTACCAAACCAGGGCCGGCCCGGCTGCCCCTGCTCTGAAGAAGGACCCTAAAAAGCAGGGCCAGCCCCGTTGAAAAGGGCTGGTGGAAACGCATTTAAAGCGAGCCGAGCCGAGCCGAACCGGCCGAGTAGAGCCAGTGGAAAAGGGGCATAAGCAGTCGCTTAGGGCCCCAGGGCCACTAAGGGGCCCTCTCAGTGGAGCTGACTTTTTTTTTAATAATAATAATTTCTATGTCATTATAATATGAAAAACACACAATTTTACTATGAAGTGATTTGTTTGTGCAACAATATATATTTGATAATGTATGTAGAAATCATAATTTTATTGATAAAAAGAAAAAAAATAAATTGCTCCTGGGGACCTCCTGGTGGCCGCGGCAGGTAACATGAGCTGCTGTGCATTGTGCAGTGCGCATCCAAACGTCCAAAGCTCCGGTAAGAAGTTAAGAAAGAAAAACAATGTGTCAAAAAAGGACTTATCCTTCAGGGACGGAGAAATTAAAGAGGAAGAATAGTAAAAAGCCAAGATAAATATTCGTTTTAATGGTAATGTTGGTAATTGTAACGTAAAATATTTGTAAAGCTCCTAGCTTGATAGCGTCCTGGACCGCGGTAAAGCTAGCAGGTGTTGTTATGCCCAGAAATGCATGTCTGGCCAAAATTGCATCCCCTCTCGCAGGAGCGCGCATCGCGCTAAGCTCTCGCATATTGACGAGAAACCGGACTGGAATATGACCGAAGAGGAAATTTTAAAGATATTTGTAACATTATCACGTTTCTTAACCATGTAATCCCTAAAATGGTGGGTTTTATTTCGCAAATTACTTGAAATACATACGGTTTTTACACCTTTATTGGCAAAAGGTGAAATCCTTTCAGCTCTTTATTTCTCCAAGTTAGCACAGGGATGCATTTTTTGGCAATTTACTTTTCCAGCCTGCCAAAATATGCATCCCCTCTCTATTCTCCTCAAATCTTGTCCTATTGATTTAAAACTTCTACCAGCAGATCATGGAATCTGAAATATACAGCTTCAATTAATGATTCAAATTGTAGGTAACAAAGAAATTAATTCACTGTACATGTCCATTTTATGTAGGGGGAACATATTATTTCAGGTAGCTGAAAGAGCTAAAATATTTTGTTCCCCCATCCTAACTTTGGCAAATAAAGAGCTAATGTTTTAAAACTTGCAGGATTTCTTATAGATCATAAGGGGAATTAACACAATTAACACAGTAAAAGACTTTGAAGGTAAATTAATTTGTTTCCATTTTATAGAGGGGGAACAGATTTTATCAGGTGGTTAAAATATTTTGTTTCCCCATCTTAACTTTGGCAAAAAAAAAAGAGCAAATGTTATGAAAATCACAGGATTTGTTGTTGATGATGAGTGGAATCAACACAGTAAAAGACTTGCAGGTAAATTAATTTGTTTCCATTTTATAGAGGGGGAACAGATTTTATGAGGCTGGTGAAATATCCATTCTCTCCTCTTCTCCCCCCATAACTTTGGGAAATAAAAAGTAACTGTTTCCAAATTCTCAAAAACTAGACATTTCCTTATTTTCCTTATTTTACATTAGAACGGGATTGACCAAAAAGTTTACACTCTGATCTTTTCAGGAAGTCTTTATTTTTGTGCCCTGCTATCAGCCAGCTTCCCTCCTCCTTTATCAGAAATGAAAAATTATAAATGCACACTTCGTGTTGGGAACCTGTGCTTGTTGACTGACTTGTATTTGTGAGGCTTACAAGGCAAAAGCTGAAAAAAAAAAAGATCGATTCTCTTCGCGTTTAAAATAACACAAAACAGTGTAAAAAGACCTCCACACAAGACCTCGTTTATTTATGTATGTATTTTTATTTTGATAGCTGCCGATTAAACTGAAAGTTACAACA